>NC_133621.1:293238112-293448112 GCF_048593235.1 Sminthopsis crassicaudata
GTTCAGAGCGGCTCCTGGAGGAGGTGCGCCTCTTCTGCATCCCTCGCCACTGACCCAGCCCAGAGACGAGTTACTCGGGAGAGGCCAGGAGTTTCCCTCCAAAGCAGCGCTTTTCCTCACCGGAGAAGCTTTCCTCAGTATGGGGGGGGCAGGGCTTTTGAGATTCACATAGGGGAAGCCCGGGTTCGGTTGTTCGCTGGGATTTGCCGGTCTCTTCAGTGCCCTGCACCTTTCACACGGTGCCTCGTTTCCTGACAGGCGTTCAGGCTTGCAAGCTACCACCTGGTTATCTCCGGTGATGACCCGTCCTTTTTCTTAAACCCTCACGTGCAGAGACTTAATTCCTTGGCTCGGGATGGCTTCCTGTCACGGGCGGGCCCAGGGGGAAGCGCCGTGCTGTCCTCAGCCCCCCGGCCTGTCCTCAGAAGGCCCATGCTGCTTTACTGTGACGTCTGCTTAAATGCCAGCGCTTCGGGAATCTCAGAGGCCCAAGCTGACTTTTTCAATAGAATATTCATGTAGAGTAATTGGATTGATCTGGAGAGTTCAGGGAATCCAGGCAGGTTCCGGTTTTAGACATCAAAGCTTTTCAGCCTTTTGATGCAGAGCAGAAAGAGAAGCTCAGATGCCAGACGGAGTGACGCAGATGATCTGTTCTCCAATGGAAGGGATGGAGGGAGCTGTTCAATAAATTATCAGGGGAAAAGTCCCAAGGTCGGGTTTTAATTCTCCCTGCGGGGACACAGTGTGTGGTCTCTAAGACCCGAGCATGCGGAATACTTCTGGAATCAGACTGATAATTCTTTGAGGATTTCCTCCCCTCCCCAATTAAGGTCAGGTGTCTTTTTTCCTATAAATTAGTTCAGCTTTTTTTTTTTTTAATCAACTTTGAAAATATATCTCCTAACAAAAAAAGAATTTCGACATTTTCAGAACTCTGCAAGTTATCAGGAACCTCGTACGAAATGCATAATTGTTCAGACAAATTACCCCCCTCATATAAAAGTTGAGAAGGACAGGAAATAGACGGAGCTACCACTATGTAGTATCTCGAAGGTGTGGGATAGGAGAAGTGCCGAGCAGTTATTGGGAATACACAGAGACACAATTAGCATCAGTACCTGAAAGCTCAGCTGCCTAAAGGCCAAGGCATCAAGTAGCACGGGGACAAGCGGCTCCCCCTCCGTCACCTCCCTGCATCCCGGCGCGGGAGCCTCAAAACTTGGGATTTCCACACAAAGACGTCAGCACAGTTTCCCAGGACTCATATGAAACCATGGGAGGGTATTCTTTGTTCAGTAGAAGCAGCTCTAATAGAAGGGGAAAGAGTCATGTTTAGTTGGTAGATGCAAAGGAGAAATTCCTACTGGACGGGGTAAACAGAAGAGAGACATACTCAGTGGCACATGCTCTCCCAGAAATCCCCGGGCCCAAGGGCGGAAGTCTAGTAGAGTTAAGCTTTTAGATAGAATCATGGGCATTTTCTAGCCCATTGGTCAGAGGGAAGATACAGATGCTGTTTTCTTAACACAAAGTGTGGATTCTGAAACTGTTACACGCATTTTCTTTTTCTTTTTCCCCCCTGAGGCTGGGGTTAGGTGACTTGCCCAGGGTCCCACAGCCAGGAAGTGTCTCCCTGGGGTCCTCCTGAATTCAGGGCTGGTGCTTTCTCCACTGCGCCGCTCGCTGCCTGGAACTGTTACATAACAGTAACACAACATTTGCAGCTGCTTGGCTATCTGGTAGAAATCTGATTCTCTCCGGCAGAGCATCTTATAAAGTTTTGACACGTCTCATAGAATGTTTCATAGGTCAGTAAGTCACATCAGCAATCTTTTAAATTTAATAATTTCGGATAATAATTATTGACTAAATTATTCATTCATTTTTAATTACTAAATGATCAAAGAGCGAGGCATATTCACTAGGGTTTGATTTTTATCAACAGGAAAAGCCTAGTTAATGTAGGAATGACGGGAATTTTGAAATTTCTATAGAAATACAGAATTTGTCTGTCTTTTCATGAAATTTTTTTTTTTTTTTTTTTGTCACAAATTTGTAATAAATAGCATAGAGAAATTTCAGTCGTAGGCAGATGTGTACCTAGACTTCAGGAAAGATTTCCACAACTTCAGAAGAAAGGTCGCAAAGTGACCTGCAGGGTCATATTTAGGAAATATACTGAAGATGGGTGAGAAGCATGAAAGTAATTTCTAACCAGTAGTAAATAGGCTTGATGGGCAAAATTGGGTCTTTTCCCCAAGAAACTAATGTGACTTTATTGGGAGCGTTTTTTGAGGTCAAATTGTTCAAAAATGTGGATGAGAGATGAAAGGATGAATACAGAAAAGTGGAACAGGACCTGTAAGAATATTGTAGGGCTAAGGCCTGGAAAAGCTGGACTTTGTTTCAAAAAGAAAAAGAAAAGGGAGAGGGGGGAAGGGGACAGCTACAAAAAGGACTTTTAATGCTATGCTTGGTGCAGAATGATCCACAAAGGAAGAAGAGGGCCATTGTTTAGGGGAAGTGATGTCATATTGAAGAGGACCGAGCTGGCTGAGCAATCAGATTGTTTACCTTCTGTCTTCATCTTCAAAAAGAACTGGGTAGAGCAAGCAGCATTAAGAGGGGCTTAAAGGCTCAGCCAGGTGAGGAGATCCAAGAAAGCACTTCTCCTTGAGCTTAAGTGCCCTGAAAACAGCGCCCCCCTTCCCCTAAGGATGCTCAAGTGACTTGTGGATGTGTCAGGGAAGCTGTGGGGGGAGTTGTCAGAGATCAGATGGACCCACCCCTCCTTGTTCCAGGAGCAAGACTGCCAGGGTGGTGAAGGGCCTTCGGTTCGTGGTGAAGGACAAAAGATTGCTTCTTTTTTATTGTTACTCAGAAAGAGAGAGAGGCAGAGATGGAGAGATGGGAGAGGGAGGGAGAAAGAAGACACAGAGTCAGAGAGATGGGGAAAGAAAGGAGAAAGAAAGAGGAAGGAGGAAAGCGGGGAAGAGAGAGACAACAGAAAGGAAGGGAGGAAGGAGGAAAGCAGGGAGGGAGGGGAAGAGAAAGAGACAACAGTGGAAGGGAGAGGGAAAGAGAAAGGGAGACACGGAGACAGATGGGGAGAGGGAGGGAGAAAGAAAGAGAGGAAGGAGGAGAGAGATGGGGAGAAAGAGGGAGAACGAGGAAGGAGGGGGAGAGACAGAGAAATTGGGAGGAAGGAAGAAAGGGGAGAAAGAGAGGAGAGTTTGTTAGGTGAAATAGCAAAAAACCCAGATCCTGCTGGGTGAAGGAATCAAGGCTGCTAAGATAGGAGCCCCTCTCCTCACGTGTTCCAAAGGAATTTACTCGTTTCCAGAGAGCACGACCAGAAGTGTCGCGTGAGTGTGGAGCAGAGGCAGACTTCAGCCTGATTCCAGGAAATCCTTGGTCATCAGAGCCGCCCCACAGTGCACTGCTGCTTCCCCCAAACCAGAGCCTTTAGGTCAGGGCTGGATGCCCACCTGGGGATGCCATGGTGCTTGTCAGCTCGGACTGTGCTGGCCGGCCTCAGAAACCTCCTTCTACTTTGAGGATTGTGATTCTGTGGTTCCAAATGAGGCTAAAAGTGGATTCTGATCGTGATGACCAGGGAGCACTCTGCTTCTCCCTAGCCAAATCCCCAAGCAGATTATCAAACCGTTTGCTTGGGAGTCCTCGGAAAAGAAATCCAGTCACTAGAGCCCTAAAAGGACTTATTAAGAAGTCATACCAAATTAACCTCATTTCCTTTCTAAATAGGATTAATAGATTGTAGAGAAGCAAGCGGAATAATGGAGAGAGAGAGAGAGCAGACCTCAGAATCTGGGAATTCGGGTTCAAGTTCAGCCTTAACTCATCCAGGCTGGGGAAATCTCTTATCTTCTCAGTGCCCCAAGATGCTCCCTCGGACTGCAAGTTGCAGAAAGAGTGGTGACCTGTACTTGTAAAGGGGACTCCTTTACTCGGAGTTCTTAAACAGATGAGACCATAGGGTTAAAACGAGCCTAAACTCTATCAAACTTAAAATGAGGTGATTCAAGGCACTTCCAATAGACTTGGGGACGGAAAGAACCGTCTGTGTCTAGAGAGAACTGTAGAGGCCGAGTGAAGATCAAAGCACACTACTTTCACATTGTTGGTTATTTTCATTTGTTTGCTTGTTTTTTTCCTTGTGGTTTTTTTTTTCTCCTTTTTGATCTGATTTTCCTCACGCAGTGAAGAAATAGGTTTAAAAGAACTGCATATGTTTAACCTATAATGGATTACTACTTGCTGTCTAGGAGAGGAAGGAAGGAGAAAAATTTAGAAGATTGAGAACTATCTTTGCATTTATTTTGAAAATTAAGAGCTAATTTACATATTTTTAAAACAAACTAGGGTTGGTACATTCTTCCAATCAAAGTCATGTTGGACTTGGATTAAAAAACTTTATTTGATACCATCTTTCATAAAATCCTAATGGGAAAAAGTAAATTAGAATGCATGGTTTATCAAACTGTTGGTTTGGTGGGGAGTTGGGCAACTTTGCCCAGAGAAGCTAATGGAAGGGTGTTCTCAGGTGGCTACCCCAGAGTTTGGCCTGTGGCCCTTTGGCGCTGAATGTTTTTACCAGTGAATGGGACCCAGGGCTGGTTAACATCAGATGTCAGTCAGGATTCAGAGAGATTTGCTGGACTGGAACAATGGGCCACGTTCCAGAGAAATAGGTTATCGATAAACATCAAATTTTGACTTGTTTTTTTTTTTGAAACCAACTCCCATGTACAAGTTGGGAATGACTGTTAAATCAAGTTCCTTTTTGGGGGGGGGGGTTCATGTTAATTAATTAATTTTGAAAATGTTTGGAATGATTTTGTTCATTCCAAGTTCTAGCCTGGGGAGTGGACCTCAGCTGCGTAAAGGGCTGCTATGGAGGGCTGACTTCTCCCCTGATGGATCCTGGCTGGGGGGACCTGCAGATCACCCTTCTTTTTTTGAGCCCCGAGCAACTCCCTGGGGGGTCAGTGGTGGAGTGGGAGCTTGCCCCTTGCTTCACCAGGCAGAACTTCCAGGAACTGCACTGGCGTTGGGAAGTCCCGGGAGGACTTTCCGCTTGGACTTTTGTGGCACTGACCCCCAGCCTCGTTGGAGACCCGGCTCCTCTCTGGAGGAGGGGCGGATGCCTGGGGAACCCTTCCAGCCAACAGGAGCGCTCGCAGATGTTTTTGTAATGATTCACAGCAATAGTAACATCACATTTTTATGTCGTGTCTTAAGATGTACAAAGTACTTCCCCGTCACACTTGAGATAAGCAGTGAAAATATTATTCTCTCTCTATTTTTAATGAGCATTGCTTTATGGATCATGCTGGGAGAGAAGCATCAAAACAAAATGGGAAAACCTTGGGAGAGAAACAGAAAAAAGAAGTGAATCTCGCATGTGTTGATTCACCTTCAGTCTCCATAGTTTTTTCTGGATGCAGATGGCATTTTCTATCCAAAGTCTATTGGGATTGCCTTGGGTGCCTAGTTATTTTTATTATTACCTTTTTTCTTTTTCTTCTTTCTTTTTTTTTCCTGAGGCTGGGGTTAAGTGACTTGCCCAGGGTCACACAGCTAGGAAGTGTGAAGTGTGAGTAACATCCAAAGTGAGGTGTGTGCCACCGAGGGGAAGGGACTTTGTAGGCCTGATTGTCCGGCTCCCTCGCCTTGCAGACAAGGGAGCTTGGCCGGGCCCGTCAGGAGGACCCGGAGCCCTCCACCTGGCGTTCTCCCCCCGACGCGCGCTCCTCTGTGCCCCGTGTGGCCCCTTGCTCTCTGGACGGCCGGTTTGTTTGGCTGCTTAGGACCACCCCGGCTCCTACAGCTCTGCAGTTCGCTGCTTCCAAATCCCTGTTCTTTCCGCCTGCTGCATCCCCTGAGAAACAAAAAAGAGGTGGGGGCTCGGACTGGCTGGAGGTGGGGCTGCCAGGAGATCAGTAAATGATTCCCCTTTCTGGGTCTTCGTTTCCTCCCCAGTAAATACCGAAGTCAAACCACCAGAAGTTCTTGAGGGCCATGAACTTGCTTGTGTTCTTAGTGATACGTTTGGACCCAGGACCTCAACTCCAGCAACCAAAAAATAAGGTCCCAGAGAACACAAGAAAACCTATAGGAAGCAAGGAAAGGCTGGACGGCCTGGGAACCAGTGGGTAGAATTTATTATCCAGGTTTTCTCAACAAATCCTCGCTCGTGTTCTGCTGTGAACATAACAATGTTTTTTCTGTACTCACTTTGTATTTTAAGTTTAAAATAAATTTTAATATTAGTAATATAATAACAAAAATATAATAGATGGGTTCCTTTTGCAACCCTTTGCCTCTAAAAACATGGTTCTAACATGGACTTCCTGGGCTTCACCAGTGACCAGAGGGGACGGAACCCTGACCGAGATGGCCGCGGCATCTTTTCTGCTGCTTCTAGATGAGAGGGGAAGGACGAGGATCTGGGTGGGGTGAGGGGCCCCCCGGGGTGGGGCAGGGGCCGAGCAGTCCCGTGTCAGTAACCTTGGAGCTGTGAAAGCTTCCGCCTGAGTTAGAGGGGCCCTCGGGCCCAGGCCGCCCCCTCACAAGGCCAAGTGCCCGAGCAGCTGGGTGGGGGCTGGAGGGAGGCAGCCGAAGGGCCGGCCCGGTTCTGAGGGGGAGAGAGCTGGGGGTGTCTGTGAGAGCGTGTGCGCGCACGGCTGGATGCGTTTGTCTTCTCATTCGTTTCCATGTAAGCTGCGTGTCTCCCATCTGTTTAAGGGGCACTTGTTGATGCCACATGTCTTTCAATTCCTAATTTAAGAGAGAGCTCACACAAACTTTATTATAAAAAAGGACTGCGCTTCTCTCCGTCTCCCTCCCCTTCTCTCCGTCTCTTGCTCTCCCTTCCTGCTCTCCGACTCCTGGAGGGAACCCAAATCTTGTGAGACAAACGATCCCTAGAACAGAATAAGGAGCAACAGGTGGTTAGCACTGTGGCCACAAGAGGAGGAAAACCCCAGACTGAGCCTTTCGGGAGACGGGAGCCCGGCCGGGGGTCACGATGGCACCCCCAACAGTGGACTGGGAGATGGCGTACAATGAGATTCGGGGGCATTTGTTGTTACTTTTTAAAAGACATGGACCAATGGATTGCTTTCCATCTCTTTCTCCCTCTCCTTATTTTTCTCTTCCCATCTGTCTCCCCATTTCATCCCTCACCCCCTCCATTTCTCTCTGTGTCTCTCTGTCTTTATCTCTCTTCCCCAATCTCTTTCCCACCTCCCAGTCTGTCTCTTTCTCTTCTCCCCCTCGCATTTTTTATCTGTCTCTTGGTCTCTGTCTGTCTCTGTCCCAGTCATCTCTCTGTCTGTCTCTTGGTCTCTGTCTCCCTCTATCTCTTCTTGTCTGTCTCTCTCTTTCTCTCCCTCTCTGTCTCTGTATCTCTCTCTGCCTCTCTGTCTCTCTCTCTGTCTCTGTCTCTCTCTCTCTCTCTCTCTCTCTGTCTCTCTCTCTTTCTCTCTCTCTCTCTCTCTCTCTCTCTCTCTCTCTCTCTCTCTCTCTCTGTCTCTCTCTCTCTCTGCCTCTCTCTCTCTCTCTCTCTCTGTCTCTCTCTCTCTGTCTCTGTCTCTCTGTCTCTCTGTCTCTCTCTCTCTCTGTCTCTCTCTCTCTCTCTCTCTCTCTCTCTTTCTCTCTCTCTTTCTGTCTCTCTCTCTCTCTCTGTCTCTCTCTCTCTCTGCCTCTCTGTCTCTCTCTCTCTCTCTCTCTCTCTCTCTCTGTCTCTGTCTCTCTCTGTCTCTGTCTCTCTCTCTCTCTCTCTCCCAGCGGCTGAGCGGGCTTCTTGGCGGCTGCGGGGCTGGGACGTTCCCATCCTCAAGCTCCTTGAGCCAGAGACCCCCAGGGGCTCCCTCCCTCCTGGGCCAGGGCCTGGCTGGGGGCTCGGTGCTGAATGATTAGTAGCTGCACGTCCTTGCTGGTCCCGCTGCTGTCTGTGCCCCCGGTGGGAAAAGAGCGGACCTCTCTCCTCCTTTACTCCTGGAGGCTTGGAGTGAAAATGAAAGTCGGCAAACAACAAACAAGAAAAGGTCTTTTTGTGGAGGCAAAGAAATAGACATCTGGAAATCCCCATCGGGGGGGCTGCCGAACAGGCTGTGGGGTACGATTGTGGTGGAAGACTGGTGTCCCGGGGGAAATGAGCAGCAGGTGCTCTCAGAGAGACTGGTGAGACTGGCGTGAACCGAAGCAGTCGAAGTGAGCAGAGCCGGGAGGCGTCGGACGGCGACAGCATGTGGCGGGAGCGCCTTAGCTACTCTCAGCAAGACGGCGATCCTAGACAGTCCCGAAAGATTAGGAAAGTGCCGTGTTCGGAGAGAGAACTGAGAGAGTCCGAGGACAAATCAAAGCGTTCTTTTTTAAAATAAATTTTGTCTGTTTTCTTTCCTAACTTGACTATTTTGTAAATGTTTTCATGACTGCACGTGACTTTTCTCATGAATGCTTTGCATCACAACTTGTAACCTCTATCACAGCGCTTGCCTTTTCAATGAGGAAAAGAAAGAGAGAATTTGGAACTCAACATTTAAAAAAAAATGTAAGAAAAATGTTTTTATATATAATTGGGAAAGAATAAATTTCCATATACGTGCAAAGATAGTTTTCAACATTCACCTCTTCAAAACCTTGTGTTCCACATTTTTCTCCTTTCCCTTCATTAAGACAATGTGCAGTTCTAAACATATTTCCAATATTCATGCTGGGCAAAAAAAGGGAAAAAATCAGATCAAAAAAGAAAAACAAAACAAACAAACACTAGTGTAACAAAAGGTGTAAATACTGTGCTTTGATCCACATTCAGTCTCCATTCCTCTCTCTCCATCACAGTGGGTCACTGCGGTGTACAATGTTGTCTTGCTTCTGCTCACTTCGCTTCATGTAAGTCTGTCCAGGCTTTTCTGAAAACAGCCTTATTAAATAAATAAGGGGGCAGCCAGGGGGCGCAGTGGAGAGAGCACCAGCCCTGAAGTCAGGAGGACCCGAGTTCAAATCTGGTCTCAGACACTTAATAGTTCCTGGCTGTGTGACCCTGGGCAAGTCACTTAACCCCAGCCTCAGGGGAAAAAAAAAGGACAAATAAGAAAGGAGAAAAAAAATTATTCCATGGTCCTGGACTCCCGTGCCGATCCAAGGCATCAGAACAGCTTCTGAATCCACTGTCCTGGATGTGCTGGATGGGCCCAGTTACTGAGAAGAGGGAGAAGGACCTGAGGAGAAACCATGTTTCATGGAATGAACTCTTGACAGGTAAAAATCAATGCTCAGTGGCCCCAGGCTCCTGCCGTTTCTGGCTGCCTTTGACCTGAAGCCCCTCCCCCTCCAAAGCCACGTGGTGCCGTTGGTTAGAGTTGTGTGTAAGAGTAGATAGACCGACCCGGGGGAGCTTTAGTCTTTGGCCTGTCTCCTTGGGCTGCTCACTGATAACTGAGGTCATAGAAGTCCCCTTTAGAGAAGTGGTGTGGTAGAGTGCAAGAAAGCCAGCCTTGCAGGGGCCCGGGTTCAAATTCTGTTTCTCTCCTTTACTAGCGGTGCGACCACAGTGTAGTAGTCAGCCTTGCGGAGCCTGTTCCCCTCCTGTTCGATGAGAATTAGCCCTGTAGAGTCTATCTAAATAGGCTTGTTCTGAGACTCCAGTGAAACAGTGGCGATAAAGCTCTGAGCAGATATTTAGACAGTCACAAATTGCCTGCTACTCTTTCTTTTTTCAGTAAACAGGCTTTTTGTCCTCCTCCTGCCTCTAGTCTCCTCCGGAAAAAAGTAAGTGTACGTAGTCATGCAAAAATAAATTCCCACAATGTGGGAAGAATAAATGCCCCACCATGGATGTCCGTCTGCCCCCTGAAGCCATCTCCTCTCTGTCTGGAAGTGGGGGGCTGGTGATCCTCTAGGATCAGGGCTGCTGTATAAATACAGTGCTGCTTATAGAGATCTTAAGCCTCCCATTGCCTGTCTTTGCAGCATCATTATTTTAGAAATTATCCTCCTGGTTCTGCTGGCTTTGCTTTGCATCAGGTTTCTCCCAAAGTGTTGCTCTGGTCATTCCTGAGAATACAGTCAGTCGTAGACCCCGACTCATCCAGCCATTCCCCACGCAACTGCTGCATCTGTTGCTTTTCTAAAGCCCTTGAATCCAGTCCCAACATTTCAGGAAGGGAGCACTTAGGGGCACGTGGGGAAACTGAGGCATAACTCACTTAAGTTATTCAGTTCCCTCTACTTCCTTTCATAAAGCAGGCTGCCGCTGTCACAGAACCTTTTAGAAATCAGCCCTGTCATTTCTGCTTAGTCTCCGATTCAGGGAAATTTCTATCTGTAATGTTCGAGGGTTTTTTGTTGTTGTTGTTGTTGTTGTTGTTGTTGTTGTTGTTGTTGTTGTTGTTGTTGTTTTTAAATAGACATAGATGCCGGCATTGCAGTCTTAGGGAGCCGTACACTGGGCGTAATTTCTCTAACTGTTGAGATGGAATTTCCCATCTACCCATGCTCTGTTCACTAGTGACCTTATGATCAGCTACGTATATTTGAAACAGCTGGAGTTAGGCTTGGGAGTCTTTGCTGTGAAACCGGTCTCTGATCAATATGATTAACAGCTAATCACTATCAATGATCAATAAGTTGGCTTTAGTACCGTGAAAGGCACTGTCGAGTAGTGGTTTTGATTTGAAACCAGATTTTTCTGGTTTTGAGACCGACGGGAACTGAAGCAAAGCGAAGTGAGCAGAATCATGGCCTGTATTTGAAGCCAGGATTTGAGTACAAACCACACCTCAGACTCCTATGAGGTGTGTGATTCTGGGCAGGATGATTTCTCCCCTCAGGCCCTAAATTCCCTCATCTTGAAAATGAGGGGCTCGTACTGGCTGTTAAAAAACGGCAGCCCCTCATTAGAACTGGAGGTTCTTTCTACCGCCCAACAAGGGGGGCAGGACCTTGAGAGAGGGTCCGACGCCCAAGGTTTTTGCCGCCCTCAGCCTGTCCTGTGTGAGCAGGGACACCTGGCTAGGACAGTAGTGGGAGGGCACAGAGAACGGGCCAGAGTTCACCTTCATCAAGGTTTTGATCCCCTGTCCCAATCCCCCGGGCCTGAGCTCCCTCTGCAAAGTCAGGGGCTGTCCAGTCCTATCCACGGGCCCTTCCAGCTCAGAAGCTGTCGGAGGGAGATTCCAAGGAGTGGCCAGTGAAGGCAGTTTCAGCCTTTTTAAGCAAAGTAACTTCCTCCATATGCAAAACCCTATTTTCAGTCTATTTTCAGAAAACAAATGGCCACACAGTGTTTGACTCAGGGTGAATAATTTGCCTGTCATGTGGGCGCTCTACTGTGCAGCCTTGGTTTCCCAGGACTGGCCAGGTCTGCCGCTCGCGCAGATCCTTCGGATACCTGGGACCCCCTCTCGCCCTTGGGACTCCCCGGCCTCTCTGCTCCCTCCCCAGGGGTTCTCTGGGACCCTTTACCCGTCACTGTTTGCTCCCCTGGAGCACAGGTTGGACCAAACCAACAGTTCTCCAGATGTGATCCAAGGACCCTGAGGCCCTTTCAGGGGCGAAACCATGTTTTAATATCTTAATCCAGTAAATAGCAAACAGAAGCTCTTCTGGGAGGAGAATTGCAAGATCATAAAGTTTGAGAACCACTAGTCCATTAAGATTCCCACTGGGTCAAGTTCCTTCTGTGTTCGTATTCCAGACTGATAACCAGCTAAGAATTCCTGCCCAGTTGCTAATGGGAGAGGAGAGGGAATCGCCACCCCTCCTCCCTTCCTTCCAGTTCCAGGAACAAATGTGCACTTTAACTTTGTTTTCCTCCAGAAAGAAGCCTTCCGGGCCGTGTTGGCCAATGAGTTGTGACTCAAATGGGAGATTTTCAGATGTGTGTCTGGGAGGGAATGGAAGGACTTGACTCTAGAACTATTGCTTTTCTCATTTTTTTTTTTTTTTTTTTTAGATTTTCTTTTTAAACAAATGTTCTTATATATGAACGTCATTAATATTCTCATTCTGAGAATTTCTTCATTTTCGACTCATCAAACATTTTTTGCACTTTATTGTATTTTATTTTAATCAATTACATGTCAAAATCATTTTCAACAATCGTTTTAATAAGATTTTTGAGTTCCATATTTTTCTTCCTCCTTCTTCCACTTTCCCCACCACTGATATAGGTTATACACATGCAGTCATGTTAAACATTTCCCACATCTATCGTGTTGTAAAAGAAGAATCGGAACAAAAGGGGAAAACGAAAAACAAAGAAAAAATCGAACTAGATGCTTCAATCGACATTCAGTTGCCTAATTCTTTCTTGGATGCAGATGGCATTTTCTCTCCTAAATCTATTGGAATTAGCTTAGATGGCCGTCTTGCTGAGAAGAGCTATGTCTGTCAGAGTTGATCATTCTACAGTGTTGCTGTGCACACTGTTCTCCTGGTTCTGCTCATTCACTCAGCATCAGTTCATGTAAGTTTTTCTAGGCTTTTCCGAAATCAGCCTGACGATAGAACTGTTGCTTTTTTCATTTTTTTTTCATTTTCTTTTTAAACAAATGTTCTTATATATGAATGTCATTAGTCTTCTCGATCTGAGGATTTCTTCGTTTTCATCTCATCAAACATTTTTTGCACTGTACAGTATTTTATTTTAATTTATTACACATAAATGTATTCAGCACTCTTTATTCAGCCTCAGTTTCTCATCTGTACAGTGAGAGGTAGGTGAGCTTTATCTAAATTCCTTCCTCACTGTTTTATGGTGAAACATCACAGGACAATGGGAAGAACATTGACTCTGGAGCCAGAGGATCTGAGTTCAAATGCTGCTTCTGATTCTTACTTCATTCTCCTCCTGCTTAACAGTAGTTAAGTTTTTCCAGTTACCATAGTTGTTTCCCCCCCACCTAATGGTATCTGTATTTACTCGTTTGTTGCGAGACAATTGGGGTAAGTGACTTGTTCAGGGTCACAAAGATGGGCCTTCCGACTCCGGGGCTGGGGCTCTATCCACTCTCTCTGTTGGGCCATCTAGCGGCCCCAGTAGTATTTTATTTGATTCTTACTTCTGGGTGACCTTGAGCAAACCATTCTCTTTCCTAGGCCTCGGTTTCCCCCTTTGTAAATAAGCTAGAGAAGGACCAACCACGCCGGTATCTTTGCCAAGAAAACCCCACGTGGGGTCGTGAACGAAACGACCCCGCGACAAAATGAATGGATGGAATTCGTTCCCATCCCTTGGTCCTCATTGGCGCTGATGGAACAAACCCTCACAGCAGCTCGGATCCCCGGCGCCGTCAGGCCAGGGGTTTGCGGAGCTGCCACACAAGTCGACAAACATTTGAGAAGCAGTTACTTTGCGCCAGCCTCGGGGCAGATCTTCCAGCCCCGCGCCCTCGTTTTACTAAATGAAAAGAGAGACTGGGAAAGGAGCAGGGCGGGCCCCAGTCACCGCTGGGCCTCTGAGCCCTTCTGCTCGCGCCATGACGTGTTTGTGCTTGTGCGCAGGGAAGGCATGGAGAGCACGTGCCAGTGGCTTCTTGGGACTGTCCTATTACCATTATAGTGCAGACTTTACATATAACATGTGACATAGGTTATAGGACTTGTCCTAGTATTATTTTTCTATACTATTATCTTGTGCCATTCTCGTGGCCCTCTGCGGTCGCTGGCGCCAGGGTCGGGGCGCGTTTCGCAGCAGGCAGAGCAAAGGCAAGCGGCCCATGCAGGAGCCTGCGGCGAGCGGCCCAGCCAGACCAGCCCCCGTCCGGGCTCTTCCTGCCTGACCACAGGTGCGCTGCGTGGCCGGAAAGGCTCGGTCGGGATTCCTTCTTCAGCCCAGGTTTTGTTGGGCACCCAGCGATCTGTCTGACTCCCTCTACTTTCTGAGCCGCATCAGCGAGAAACTGGAAGCCAGCAGAGGCCGCCCGAGCCGCGTCGGTGTGCTGCCGGTGTAGACAGAAGGCTTGCTGCTCGAAAAGTGACCGGAGCCAGGCCCTGCGGACTGTCCTGCAGATGAGCGCAGAGAGCCAGGGCAGCCGCCTCTGCTGGCTTCTCTCTGCAACAGAGCCCACCTTCCTTCCCTCCCCTCCCAGGCCCCATCCCCCTCACCCCCAGCTCCCCCTCCTGCTTGGTCAAGAGCAAGGCTGGTGAGGGTTTGCTGCACAATTTATCCATGGTTCTGTGCTGTCCTTTGTCTCATGGGGGTGAGTACTCACCCCCCTTCTCCCCCCAAACTCCTGGGATTTCTGGACATCAAGTCTCCCAAGCGTTTGCCTCAGTTTGTTCACCTGTGAAAATGGGGGTGATAATAATAGCAACCTACCTCACCAGGTTATTGCAAGGTTTGATTGAACTCACATAAATGAATGCCTGGGGACAGTGGGATGGCGCAGTGGGTAGAACGTCGGCTCCAACGTCAGGAGGCCCTGAGTGCGAATGCGGCCTCTGACACGTAACACTAGCTGTGTGACTCTGGGCGCGAATTTCCTCATCTATAAATTAAGGATGCTAACAGCATCTATCTGAGGGGGGAAATGGGTCATAGTTGTGAAATCTCAGTGCAGAATACATCAGTATTAGCGGTGATGCTGATATTGTTTAGGTTTGGGGAAATAGGGTAGCCAGAAATCCCTCCCTCCCAAGGTGGGACTTCTCCCCCCAGGGCCTCCTCCACGACGGGTGGCCGGCGCTCCTGGCTTCTGTCTGGCGGGGACGGCGGCAGTTGGCCAGCAGGAAGCAGCTCTGTTTTACCGAAAGGCCAGGAGCTCAGTGGGCCTTAGGACACAAATGACACGTTTTCTGAAACGTTCTCTGCTGAGCTTTTTCCTCTCTTGGAATTCCTCGCTGGAAGATCCCAGCCTGTGGGATCGAGTTCTTTGCTGAGTTCTGTGAGGGGGTGGGTTACAGTAGGCGCGGCGTTAGCCGCCGCCGGCCCCCAGCCCTCCCCCGCCTTTGGTCGCCGGGTAACCTCTGAGCACGAGCTCCGAGGTGGGGCCGGCCTTCGACCGGCCCTTTTGGCCTCCTGTGCTCCCGCTGGCACTGGTCGTGAGGCGGGAAGGGCCGTCGTGGGAAGAGGGGTTGGTGCTTCAGCGGTCTGTGTGTGGAAAGGCTTGCTTTATCTCTGAGAGGCGCCCATCTTCCCCAGTGAGGCTTGGGAGAACAGCGGGACCTGTAGTGCTCTCACTTATTCCGTGGGTAATTTTCCTTTGCGGGTTAAAACCAAGAGAAATGGGTCCGAAGTAAATGGAAGCGAGTCCGCGAGAGGGTCCTTTGACAGTGAGAGCCCTTGGCCGTGGCCGCTAACTTCAGCAAGTAAAAGTTACCTTTCAGAACCCTTTGTCTGAAATTCTGGTTTCGTTTTTGTTTCCTCTCGCTTGATTTTTCAGAAACTTTGTGAAGGGGTCTTCAAGGTCCTGGAGAAGGACATCACGACGTCCTGCCAAGTCACCTGCCTGGAGGTCCTCCGCATCCTCTCCCGAGACAAGAAGGTTCTCGTTCCCGTCACCACCAAGGAGAACATGCAGATCCTGATGCGGCTGGCCAAGCTGGATGATTCGGAGGCCTCCCTGGAGGAGGCGGCCCACTTCCCCGTCATCGTGGAGTCGCTGAAATGCCTGTGCAACATAGTGTTCAACAGCCAGATGGCCCAGAAGCTCAGCCTGGAGCTCAACCTGGCCGCCATGCTGTGCAACTTGCTGCGCAAGTGTAAGGACCAGCAGGTCATCAGCGACATTAAGTGCTTCGACCTGCGGCTGCTCTTCCTCCTGTCCCTCCTGCACACCGACATCAGGTCCCAGCTCCGGTACGAGCTCCAGGGGCTGCCCCTGCTCACCCAGGCCCTGGAGAGCGCCTTCAGCATCAAGTGGACTGACGAGTACGAGGCGGCCATCGACCACAACGGGCCGCCGCTGTCCCCGCAGGAGACGGATTGTGCCATCGAGGCGCTCAAGGCCCTCTTCAACGTCACGGTGGACAGCTGGAACGTCCACAGCGAGGTAGGCCGCCGGGAGGGAGGCCGGCGATGGCCGGCGGGTGGGCGGGCGGCTCGAGGGCCGGCTTTGGCTCCGAGGGTCTGAGAGCCGCTGACTCAGTAAGCTGCCCCGGGCGGCTTGTTTTATTACCTTGCCCCCAGCATGCTTTTCCTCCCTTTAAATATAGTTTATCTCTTGAATCTCTTGAAAAAAAGGTGATTAAATTATGGGCTGAAAATCCCATCAACCTGAGGATTCAGTTATGAAGTGATGAGGGTACCTTGTCTTTAAAAAAAAAAACAAAAAAAAAGGCTGCAGCCACTTTGAGTGTGGAGGAAGAGCATCCGCCAGACTGTGGGCGTCGGCAGAAGCGTGAGCAGTTGGGCGGGAACCGGGACGACTAGAGGGAGAGGGTGCGCTTAGCCTTAAAAAGAGAAGAGGGCCAGGAGCACGCTGGGCCAACTCACCAGCAAGCATTTATGAAGCCCCTGCTGTGTGCTGGGCTCTCCGCTAGCTGCTGAGAATATAAGTGGAATGAAACTCCCAGGGAACTTAGTTTAATGGGAGAGACAGTAAGTGCATCCACAACATCAGGGCCGAATGACTGAATGCAGGTACAGACGCCGAAGCTAAACACAAGCTCTCTTGGGAGGGGATGAGAGGGAGCCTGCATGCGTCTGGAAGAGAAGGATTCTGAGGGGCAGGGGCAAGGAGGCGGGCATTCCAGGCAGAGGATATGGCCAGTGCAAAGGCTTGGAGGCTGGAGGCGGCCACGTGTTCCTGTGTGAGGAGCAAGAGAAAGAAGGCTGGTTTGGCTGGGTTTCTAGTAAAGCTGGGAAGCTGCCTTGTAGAGAGTTCAGAGGCTAAACAGGGGACTGTTTGATTCTGGAAGCCATTGGAGTTCATTGGGAAGAGAGGGACACAGACAGATCTCTGCTTAAGGAGGACCATTTGGTGGCAGCAGCGAGCACCGGAGGCAGGGAGGCTGGTGCAGGAAGGGAGGTCAGGGTTGGTGAGAACTGGAATTATTAAGGTGGCTGAGACGGAGCTTTCACTAGAATCCGGAACTGGGAGGAAAGAGCCCAATGCACCTGGAGGTTCATTTCATCTGAGTGAAAGGGGAAGCTCCACCGTGGGGCTGCCCCAAGGTGGGGTGGCTGCTGCGGAAGCTCCCCTCCCTGGCCTCAGATCCCGGCGGCCACTTGTCTCAGGGGGGTGCCTGGTTGTTGTTGAGCTAGCTTCTAGGACTTCGGAGAGCGTTCTTTTCAGACTTAGGCTTTTTATCTGCAGGAGGGCTGACGTGGATTGTACCGTGCCAGTCTCTCTCGTGATCGTGCCCAGTTAGTCATCGTGCAGGTTGAACTGGAACTGGCTGGCCGCCAGCCTCTGATTCCCGGCCACGAGACAGGAGCGTGATTGTGCCCTGATTACTCTCTGGGCTTTAGCCCCTTTCCGTCATAAGCCAAGGAGCCCCCCTCGTGTTCTCGGCTCCATCAACTCCGGGCAGCCTGGGCCGACGTTTCAGAATGGACGTTGCCCGGTGTTCCGGACACTGCATGTGGTCCCTGGAAGACATTGCCAAGCAGCCAACGCTGCTTCGGTGCTTGTCACGTTAGTGTTGTACTGGTATATCCTTAGCAAAGAATGGTGCTTTGTGATTACATTAGTATATGATTATATAGCCCTCATTACATTCCCCTGTAAGTGTTAGACTCTTCTCCTTGTTTCTCTCATTCACTTCATTCAGAGTCATTTCTTAATTCCTC
Source organism: Sminthopsis crassicaudata (assembly GCF_048593235.1). Taxonomy (NCBI): domain Eukaryota; kingdom Metazoa; phylum Chordata; class Mammalia; order Dasyuromorphia; family Dasyuridae; genus Sminthopsis; species Sminthopsis crassicaudata. The sequence goes on from NC_133621.1 coordinate 293,255,880, forward strand.
TCTGCCCCCATTGCCCTTGTCCCCCAGTCCCTGGAGCCCTTTAAATCTTGGCTTCAATGGCCTGGCTCAGTTGATCCACAACTACATGTGGGCTCTTCTTATCCAGAGTTTAGGAGTCGTGCTCGCTGTGCCCCTGTCACTGCTCACGATGAAGGGGCTGCTTCTGCCCGGAGGAACAGCTCAGCTCAGGAGTATCTCAGAGTAGGTAATGGGCTTCTGGGTTTCGAAGCCCATTTGCATTTTCCAGCCACACACTTGAAGGCACCTCCCAGCAGCTGCAGGGATAGCCATGGCACGGCCGAGGGGAGGGGCCTGGGGAGCCCACAGGAAAACAGACACTGAGGGGCATTTGAAGTATTGAGTGTCCATGTGTATCTGGGGCTTTCTGCCGTTGTTCATCTGTGCATCATTGATCTTGGGATTGTGATTATTGACATTAGCTCTCTTTGCAGTCACATCGTGCCCTCTGGGTCTGCTGTTTTAGCCTGGCATGCAAAGCAGGAAGGCCCCTGTGGTTTCCAGGACACGCAGGTGCATCCTAGAGGCATGTTAGGGCCCGTGTGGCCCGGGCTGAGCCATCCAGAACCAGATAGAAGTGTCGGGGTGGAACTGGCCCTTGTCTGAAACAGTTTCCTAGAACACTAAGAGATGAATGATTTGCCCGGAGCTATCCAGCCAGAATGTGTCAGAGATGGGTCTTGAACCCGTGATTTTAAGGTCAGTTCTTCTATCCCTTAGAGCACATGATTTTAAGGTCAGTTCTATCCATTAGAGCACACTGCCTCTCTAGCGATACAGAGGCGAGTGTTTGTTCTGCATCTGCTCCATGCGGGGCACTGCGGATGGAAGGGCAAAGGACAAAGTAATCCCTCTTCACAAGAAGCTTCCACTTTAATGGGGAGACGAGCACTTACGGGAGGAAATCCAGCATAAAAACAAAGTGCTTAAATAGCCATAAGTTTAATAAACCTGAGGTAGTTTGAGAGGAAGGCCACTGGCATTTAGGGGTCAGAAGATTCAGCTCTTGGTTTTTTTGTGATTTGTGTTTTGTTTTCAAGATGGATGCTACTTTTATTCTCATTTTATAGTTTTGTTTTGTTTTTCAATTAAAGCTTTTTATTTTCAAAACATACACCTCAACATTGACCCTTGTAAAACTCTGCGCTCCAAATTCTTCTCTCCTTCCCCCCCCATTCCCTCCTCTAGATGGCAAATAATCCAATATAACATAAACATGTTAAAATATATGTTAAATCAATATGTGTATACATATTTATACAGTTCTCTTGCTGCACAAGAAAAAATCAGATCAAAAAGAAAAAAGAAAATACAAGCAAACAGCAAAAAAAGTGAAAATGTTGTGTTGTGATCCGCACTCGGTTCCCACAGGCCTCTCTCTGGGTGCAGACTCGCGCTCTTGTTTGGACGATGCTCATCTTCTGTAGGATCCCTGAACTCCAGGAGCCAGCGGGAGGAGGGGCTTGAGGCAGACCTTGGGCTGCGTCACATTTCTTGTTTCATTTCATCTCTTCCAAAACATGCTCTTAATTTTTTATGAATCTGCTATATCGGACTGATTGTAGACAAGAGTCTGTGATGGTGGTTTGGTTCCAAAACAATTTATTGGTTGGTTTATTGTTTTATTGATAACTCCAGCTGGTGTTTTGAGGTGTACGTTTTTATAATGGGGATTTTAAAAATGTCCGTCCATGAAATATAGTGAGCCCCTGATGTATAAGCCTAACTACCAGGCCAACTTTTCATAAGTATTCAGTAGATTCTAAATTTTTCACAATTTTTTCTAAAATTTTCAGAGTCTTCAGTGATGGATGGTACTATTCACACTGTTTCTTTGCATAATTTACATTGGTCAAAGCATGCGTATGGTGGAAATTTGTAATTTCCTGTACAGTGCTTTTTTTCTTCTATGGAGCTATTCCAGAAAGTTCCAGAAAATTTTGGAAAATCAATCATGGAGTCTGGGCTTCTTGAGTTTATCTGATGACAGTGCCTTGGTCCTACATTGCTGTCCTTTTCCATAGACAGACCTGCTTGATTCAGCCATTCATTCACAGTTTCTTTGGCAACATAGTCCTGGCTGAGTCTGTGCAGCTGTCACCCACAGGCTTTTTAATACCAATCTTGGATCTTGGTTGTTTCGAAGCCGAATTGAGACTTGGCTACATTTGATGAATCCAGCGATGTAAGCCTGTGTCATCCTTTGCGGTTGCCTTGTGAAAGGGTATCCGCTTGTTCCAAAAGCATTTTTGTAATTTTGTTAACCTCTTAATGGTGGACTTTTGTTCTCCTCTGAAGAGTTTCCAGCAGGTAACCTATTTGGTATTATTGATTTATTCTGGGTGTCTTTTCTTCTTTTGGTATCAGAACTCAAAGCAGCTCCTCTTACTCCATCTATGTCTTTCAATCTTTTTTTTTTTTTTCCCCTGAGGCTGGGGTTCAGTGACTTGCCCAGGGCCACACAGCCAGGAGGTGTGAAGTGTCTGAGGCCGGATTTGAACTCGGGTCCTCCTGACTTCTGAACCATGGCGCTATCCACTGCGCCACCTGGCTGCCCCGTTTCCCTCTTTTTTACAAGCAGAGACAGCTACCGGAGAGTGGTGCATCTTTTGTTAGTATTAGGAGTTTTTGTTGTGATGCATCCAGTTCCATCTTAAAATTCCAGAGATTTACAGTCGGACTGATGATACTTAGATGCGAGTTGCTTTACACGTGTTCGTTGCCTGTGCTCTGATTTCAGGATGCCAGTGAGTCTTTTACATGTTCAGTCACTCTCTTCTTGTAGTTTTATTCTTGATTAGTTCTGCCTGAAAAAGACCCGAGGCATTTTGTAGGTATCGCCTACATCCGTGGGTTCGCTGCACCTCCGGATTCGAGGCTTCAGTCTCTTCTCTTTCCTTGAAATAAACTCAGAGTTTTTATACTTATCGTATCCAAACGACATGTTAATATCATGAGAAAGAAACTTCAGGGGGTACAAGAGCCTTTTAGTCTGTTTTAGGTGGAACCACGGAGATGCGTCATATGGTTAATACCTTGTTCCGGCTCAACGCCTTCCATTTGGAAGCCATATCAAATTCCTTTATATTAGTTGTTCCTGACATTATCGCGCTGGGGGGGGGGGGTGTTTTAAGTGGGGAATAACGGGTGGTTTGTGCATGGCAGTCTGACAGGTGGTCGCACTGCATCGTGGGGGTTCTGAAGAAGCCTGCGTGGAGTGAACTTTCACCCACTAGGAGCTGGAGGCCTGGGGGGGGGGGGGAGAGCTGGAGCACCGGGTTCTGGGCGGAAGAAGAGGGAGGGAAGCTCTCCCCAGCAGCAGCGTGGCAGGGAGAGGGGCAGAGTGCAGTTTGATGTGCGGGAGAGCGTCTCGGTGCGGTGAACTTCACTTGGGTGGGAGCAGAGACAGCGGCGCCTTGAAATTACTCTGTTTTATTGAATCTCATCTTCTAGTTGGGTTCATGATCAAACTCCGGAAGGATTTTGGGGAACTCCATTTTAACACTTTTTCTTTTTCAGAATCACTTAAAGCTTCCTCTTTTTTTGCCATCTCTTTCATTATTAGATAAAACTTCTAGTGATTCCATTGGGAAAAAGTGTCAGGGACCTGAAATTCTTCAGCTTTTTCTCCTTTGTATTTTGCATCTCCTCCCTTTCGTCTCTAATCTTTGCTAAGCAATGCAGTTCATTTTTATGATTGCACTGGTCACGAGACAGTGCTGTACGACTTGGGGTGAGACACAGTGGTCCGAAGCCCATTCTGCTGGCTGGGGAGGCCTTGCCCGTTGTGCTGGCCGCTGACCCCGGTCGGTGTCTCTTGGAGCCTCATGGCTTGCCCGCTTCAGCAGTGCCATCTGCTCCAAGCCATTTCCAGCAGGTGGTGGAGCTGCATTTCTGTTTCGTCCTGAGGATTTTGTCTTCTTGCGTACTGGAACGGGACGGAGATCCTCTTGCTGTGTCCTTTCCAGGCTGATCCTCCGGGTGCCTTCCCCTCTGTTCCTTTGACCCTTAGGAGAAAAGCCATCACACTGCTCACGATGGCTGCTAGCCCCGTCGGGGGTGCTCTCGGAGCCCCATCGCGGGTGCCCTCGGAGCCCCATCGCGGGTGCCTCGGAGCCCCATCGGGGGTGCCCTCGGAGCCCCATCGGGGGTGCCCTCGGAGCCCCATCGGGGGTGCCCTCGGAGTTCCATCGGGGGTGCTCTCGGAGTCGCATCGCGGATGCCCTCGGAGCCCCATCGGGGGTGCCCTCGGAGCCCCATCGGGGGTGCCCTCGGAGTCCCATCGGGGGTGCTCTCGGAGCCCCATCCGGGGTGCTCTCGGAGTTCCATCGGGGGTGCTCTTGGAGTCGCATCGCGGATGCTCTCGGAGCCTCATCGGGGGTGCCCTCGGAGCCCCATCGGGGGTGCCCTCGGAGCCCCATCAGCCAACATTTCAGGGTCCCTGCCTTGCCCTCAAGGCCACTATAGCTGCTTGGGGCACATCACTCTGACTGGCATCCCCATTCTTTGCCATTTGCCCACTCCATCTTGTGTCAACAGTGAGGGAGAGTCTGAGAGAACTACTGTTGCTAGCAATGTTGTTAGTATGTTTCTTCTCCAGTCCGGTGGGACTGAAAATCTCCAGGTGGCCCTTTTCCCTCAGCTGGCAGAGCCCTTCTTACTCCTCATGCAATGTCTGACCCCCTGGGGCTACATTACAGCGTGAAACAGCTGCCCTTTGAACAACTAAAAACTACCCTAGTTAGGAGGATTTTTTTTTTTTTTTTTATAATGACTGCCATTTATGGAAAAAATATGATAAATTCTTATCATAGTTCTAGTGTCCATAAACCTTCCTCAGTGCGATTTTTAAACAATTCTTTTATTTTTTATTCTTTCTTTCTTTTATTTTTTTCCCTTGAGGCAATTGGGGTTAGGTGACTTGCCCAGGGTCACACAGCCAGGAAGTGTTTGTGTCCGAGGCCAGATTTGAACTTGGGTCCCCCTGACTTCAGGGGGTGCTCTATCCCCTCTGTGCCTCCTAGATGCCCCTTTTTAATATATATTTTTTAAAAGCTACTTCTCCTTTCTTGGTTGCTTTCTAGTGTCAGTCTGCATTATGTCCTACGACCCACATCATTTCTTTTTCAGCATGCTTCGAGTTTCCATGTTCAGTACAATCTCAGCATAATCTACCACAGTCCTGGCACTTTGGTGCTGCAGAAATAACTGGTGGGTAGTTGGTCTGGGAGCAGCTTGGGAATTTGGTCTCATCTCCTGTGACCTTTGCTAAGTCAGAGAGATGGGCGGGATTGGTGCAGGCTTGTTCACCAGGCTCCTCACGGTCTGGGAGAGGTCGCTTCCGCTTCAAGGAGCAGTCCGTCCCCCGGCAGGTCATGGCTGGGTGCGGAGGTTCTGGCCGAGGCCTCCCCCTGGGCCACGGAGCCAGGCACGGTGAGTGATGGTGGGACTGGGGACGCTGTTCTCATTGCATTCCCATGAGGGACATTCCATGAGTTTCCGCCCCTCTTCGGCCATGTGGATGGCCTTAGGGCAGGTCAGGCTTAGAGCTGCCCTGGACTTTGGGATCCCCTTTCCTCATTTTTATAGCTAGGGAAGCTGCAGGCCAGAGTCAAGGCATCAGCATTTGGTAACCTGTCCCGTGCTGTCTAAATGTCAGTCATTGCCAGAGTGGGAAGGGCTCTCTAGGCTGGTACCTGGGGACACACCTGAACCCCAGGGGATCCTGGTCATGGCCCATCAAGAAAGGCTGGCAGTCTGGCCTCTATGCCAGAGGCAGGGACTGGGCTGAGGAGGGGGTCTCAGGATTGCAGTGGGCTTTTCGTTTGGCCCTCAGCACATCCCTGAGAGTCCTGGGATCGCCTTTGTTGTTGTTGTTGTTGTTGTTGTTGTTGTTGTTGTTGTTGTTGTTGTTGTTGTTGTTGTTGTTTTTAATAATGAAAGGATCATTTTATTTTATTTTATTTTTTGCAAGTGCAATTTTTATTTTTTATTAATTTTTATAATTATAACATTTTCTTTGACAGTACATATGCATAGGTAATTTTTTTTACAACATTATCCCTTGTACTCCCTTCTGTTCCAAGTTTTTCCCCTCCTTCCCTCCACCCCCTCCCCTAGATGGCGGGCATTCCCATACATATTAAATATCTTATAGTATATCCTAGGTACAATATATATGTGCAGAACCAAATTTTGTTGTTGTTGTTGTTGCAAAGGAAGAATTGGATTCGGTAGGGAAAACTAACCTGGGGAGAAAAACAAAACAAAACAAAACAAAAAAACAATGCTCACAGTTTACACTCATTTCCCAGTGTTCCTTCTCTGGGTGTAGCTGATTCTGCCCATCATTGATCAGTTGGAATTGGATTAGCTCTTCTCTATGTTGAAGATATCCACTTCCATCAGAATACATCCTCGTACAGTATCATTGTTGAAGTGTATAGTGATCTTCTGGTTCTGCTCGTTTCACTCAGCATCAGTTGATGTAAGTCTCTCCAAGCCTCTCTGTATTCCTCCTGTTGGTCATTTCTTACAGAACAATAATATTCCATAACATTCATATACCATAATTTATCCAACCATTCTCCAATTGATGGACATCCATTCATTTCTGGGATCACCTTTGTGCGTGCAGAAAAGGCGGTCTGCTTGTGACGCAGCTAGTGAAGGTGGGCCTCGGGACTTGTCATCCTGGATAGCAGCTGGGTGGGGCAGAAGATAGCCTGCTGGGCCTAGAGCCGGGAAGCCCGGGTTCCAGCCCTGCTCTGTCACACCCTGGGCAAGTCGCTTGGCCTCTTAGCCATTTATCTGTAAAATGGTAATAATAGCACCCACCTCTCAGGGTTATTGTGAAGATCCAATGAGACAATCTTATGTAAAGTGCATTGCAAGTCCAAAAGCACTAACTAAAGAAATATTAGCTCTTACTGGTTGTGATTTGTTGGGGAAGGGGGTCATGCTCAGCTAAGACAAACCCACTGAACTTATATCTTTAAATATAAAGACGGGGGAGACAGTTGGTCTTCCTTCCAATTGGAGTTTTGTAGCACTGGTGACCTTCCTTTGTTTTGTTGAGATTCAGAAGCGTCTCCCTGTATTGACGTCCTTCTGATGATTGAGATAGCAGTACTCTATTAGGCACCTGTGGTTGCCCGGCACTAGGGACAAAGTTTTCCTAGAGGGGAATAAAACAGGAACGTAAACTACCAGGATACAAAATGAGGCCTTATGGGTACACGTGGTGTTGAGTTCATTCTTACCTGCTGGGGATGAGGTGATGCTTGGTGGGGGAGATGGACAGGAAGGAATTCCACAGATGGGGCGGTGGGGTGTGCTCTAAAAGCAAATGTCAGTGCCAACAAAGGCAAGGAGGAGAACACGTTTGGGGGAGCAGCAAGTGGCCGAAGTTGGCTGGAGAATGGAGTACAGATGGACTAGTGCGGGATGAGGCTAGGAAAGGTTGGCTAGATCACGTAAGAGCCTAAGTGCCAGACGAGGGAGTCGGCACTTTAATAGTTTAAAGAGCTGAAATGACAGCAGAGAGTAATCAGATCTGTGCATCTTGTGGCCTTGGAAAGGATGAATTGGAAAGGGAAGCAAGTGGTCAGGTGGTCTCTTCTTTTTCCTCCTTTTCTCTCTCTCTCCTCCCTTTTTTCTCCTTTCCTTTCCCTTCTCCTCCCTTCCCTTCCTTTTTCCTCTCCACAGGGCTTGCAACTGACGTACTTAAGAGATAGATGTCATGTGTATATATGTATACACATCCACAATCAAATCAGTCTATTCTCAATCCAAATGCAATTTATTTTGAAATTTTTCATGGCACTGCACCATTTTTGTGTAGATAATACTTCAAATTTAGCAATATTAGGGATCTTGGTCCTTCCCATACATTTTGCTTTCCTTGATTTCTTCTGATTCCCTCTTGTGTTAGAGCAGACTCCTGGTTATTCCAATATTGGGAACCAACTTTATTATCCCACTTAACTTAGCCTCATTATTTTTCAGATTAATCATTTATTTCATTCAGTGTTTCAGCTTTTTTTTCAAAAGATTCCCTAATACTAGAAGTAATCACAGCAGAGGAATTTTCATAGCTGAGCTCTCTTCCCATCCACCTGGATCAGAGCTTCTCCTCCCTGATTGAGAGGTTATCAGAAGGTTTTTTCTTCAGCTGATCACCAGTGTCTACCTCTTAGTAGGCTTAAATGAGAAAGCTCTTGATGGAAGCTTAAGGGCCAAAGAAGAATATGACTGTGTGGGGGGGAAAAAAAAATAGCCATTTGTTTTGGTTAAAGAGAATCTTATGGGAGAGAGGATGAATTTCAATTTCAGCAGTCTTCATTTCTTAGTTATGTTGTTGCTGCTGTTTGTCCATTCCCAAAGATGACCATGACATCAGGGAGATAAAGCCGTGACATGTAAGTGAATGAGATTTAAATGAGGGAGGGCTGGGACAGGGTCACCTGCTTCACTTCCCCCTCCAGAACCATCCGGATCCAGGGGCCAGATATAGACCAGGATGACTGGAGATGGCCCTGGATGCACATAGATAGTTGACCTATCTCTAGTTTTTGGTACTGTAAGAGGGGACAAAGATGATAATCCAGGAGAGGACTTCTTGCTCATTCCTCCTCCTCTTCTTCTTCCCCTTCCCTTTCCCCTTTCCTTCCCTTCCTCTTCTTCCTCTTCCTCTTTCCCTTCCCTTCCTCTTCTTCCTCTTCCTCTTTCCCTTCCCTTCCTCTTCCTCTTTCCCTTCTCTTCCTCTTCCTCTTCCCTTCCTTTCCCTTCCTCTTCCTTTCCCTTCCTCTTCCTCTTTCCCTTCTCTTCCTCTTCCTCTTCCCTTCCTCTTCCTCTTTCCCTTCTCTTCCTCTTCATCTTCCCTTCTTCTTCCTCTTCCCTTCCTCTTCCTCTTCCCCTTCCCTTCCTCTTCCTCTTTCCCTTCCCTTCTCTTCCTCTTCCCTTCCCTTCCCTTCCTCTTCCTCTTCCTCTTCCCTTCCCTCCTCTTCCCTCCCCTCCCCTTTTCTTCTCCCGCACTGCTTTGACACTGCCTTTACATTTATCAAAGCTCTAAGAACATTTGAATGGGACTTGAGAGGACCAAAAGAGAGTGAGACCTCCATTTTATCTATAATTGTGGGAACCTAGGACAGTGTGACTAAAGTTAGGAAGAAGGGTGGGTTTGGAAATCAAGACATTGAAATCTGTCTTGATCATGTTGAGTTTGAAATGAGGCTAAGACATCCATTTTGAGAAGTCTGATGAGCAATTAGTAATGTGTGCCCAGAGTTCAGGAGGAAGATTGGGGCAGGATATGTGGGCCTAGGAATCTTCTGTAGGGGGTGATAGTTGAACTCGTGGAAACTGTTGCTCATTTAGAGAGAGAAAGGAGGGCCCAGGAGAGTATACTCATGCACAGAGATGGGATAGATTTGGTGATCCAGCAAAAGCAGTTAGGAGGAGGCCCAGGAGAGAGCAGGGTCTTGGAAACCCACTGAGTAGAGGAGGAGAAAAGCTGGTCTTATTACTGTTCTCGTGTGTACCTGTAGTCCAGTTTGATTATAGGTTCATAAGATTTTGAGCAGAAAGGGGTCTAAGAGATGCTCTAGGTCTACCCTCTGTGGTTGCATTTTATTCCATTTTTGGTGCAGGAAACAAAGATTCAGCTCCAGGCTGGACCGGCTTGGCCAGGTTTTTGTTCTCTTCATTGCTGTTTGTCTTCTAGCACGGCAAAGAAAGAATCCTGTGCTTGGCCAAGGTGTTTCATTCTGACTCTTGGTTTAGAGATTGGTTTTTCAGCATCTGCCATGGGTGAATCAAAGTTTGGAGATTCCCCTCCATGGTAAACATAACCTGCTTTCCCTAAGGATCTGGTTGTCGGGGTTTTTTTTTTTTTTTTCCCATGAGTCATGTAGAAAGAAAATAGAATCCTTCCTTTAACAGGAGCTCTCAGTCATTTCTAGGAGAATCGTCTTGCCAGGTGCTATCTACCCGTCTTCTTTGAACTCTTCACTGAGGCTGTTTGTGCTAATGGCTCAAAACGTGTATAGTCTTTGTCCAGCATGCAAACCTGGAGGGCTTCTCGGGATGATTGCAGCTGGAAGAGGAAAATAGGGAAAAGATAGGAACCAAATAGGCCAATCATCAACCCCAGAACACAAAGAGAGACAAATATTGGCAGAGGTTTAAGGACAGGATTTAGATGAGATAAGAGAGGTGAGGAAGATGTTTAGGAATGACCAATTCCCACATATAGGGAGGAGTTTAAGCTATTTCATGTGGGAGGTTCTCTGAGATCACCCCCACCCCAAAGATATTAAAAATCAGTTTGCTAATAGCATTAATTTTATGTTGACTCATCTTAGCTTCAGAGGATGACTTTTTTTTTTTTTTTCTAAGCTTGTCCCATAAATTCTGGGATTGTTCCCTGTCTGGGGCGTTTAGCTTTCTGTTTACTGACTTACAAGGACATTATGTGAGTGTATGTACTATTGAAATGTCTGGCTTCAAATTGTGCCTTTTTCTTATTTGAAATGAGATATTATCAGTACAGACAAGGAACGAAATGCAGGTTCTTAAGGTCCTTGTTGGTAGGAACTTCAGAAAGATGTTTTTGCCCAAGTTTTATTTGGACATTTTATTCCTCTTTATCTCAGTGCTTTGCCTAATTTACTTTTATGTGCTTTTGAATGGGTAGTTAAATTTCAATAATGAATAAAATGATCCTCGGATCTTTCGAAGGGATAGTTCCCTATAAAAAATGGAAAACAAAATGGTGGAGAAGATAAAACACAACTATCTGCCACGGGGAAATCTTGCTTACCCCAAAAAGTTTGGTTACGCAGTGTTTGAAAGTTTGCTGGCACAAAGTTTTTCCCTGCCAGGTTAGCCAGGTTCCTCATTTTACATATGAGAAAATTCGAGGAGAAAGGGGGCTTGGCTAAGATCTCACAGCAATTACTAGTAGAGCTAGAATTTAAACTCCCGTTCTCAGCCTCTGAAGGAACTGAACTTTTCATTACGCCGTACCGTGCTGCCATTTTGTAAATGAGGACACAAAGTGGTAGAGACTCGACGCCTAACTCAGTGTCCTGGAAGATACCAGAATGCGGCACGTGATTTAGGAAATGTGAGCAGGAACCCCATTGTCATCGTCACAGCCATGTTCTTCCAACACCTCAGAGGTCATTTATTCCGACCTGGGCTTGAATAAAAAGACTTTGTGTTCATGTTTCTCTGACAGTCGCTCATTGAGCCTCTGCCTCTGATGCGGGGGTTCACTACGCTTTGAGACAGCCCGTTCCACAGTTGATTTTAATTATTAGGAGGTTCACTCTTTAGCGAGCTGAAGCGATGACTTAAATATCTAAGAAATCACGCTTGACACCAAGAAGGACTAATCGAACCGGTCCTTTCATTTGCCCAGCATCTGCCCACCACGCCAGCGGGTGGTGTCTGGGAGTAGGCTGGAAAGGTCCAGCTAGCCCGCGTTGCCCGCAGTGGGCCGCCGGACAGCGTGCCTGCTTGTTTGGGCTCCGTTCCACCGTGTGGTCTAAAACTGCCAGGCCCGGGCTCGCTTGTGACATTGACGGAAGCACAAGCCCGCTCATCATCCTGGAATGTGAATGAAGAGTCGGCCCACAAGCCGCGTAATTTCCCGGGGAGTCCTCCCCGTCTTTACCAAGGGGATGACTTTCGAGGGCTGTTTTACACCAGGGCGGCCTTGATGAGTAAGGAGGAAGTAGCAGCTCTGCCATGTTGGAAGTAGACTGGAGTCCGGGAAGAGAGGCGTGGAGGAGGGAGAGAGTCGATGGCGGATCACTTTGCCAAGGGAAGGGAGGCCAGATTGCTCTGTTTTGCAAGTTTATAGAATCGGGCAAAGGGACGGGAAAGATTACGCTCTTCCTGGCAGTTTCCAAGGGTAAAGGGTCATCTGGTTTAAGGGAAATTATTCCCTGGTTGATCTGTCAAAATTAAGCCAAAGAGCACCAGGCTGAGGGCTTCGAGTGCTTCGGGCCACCCCGGGGCTTCACCCGGCACTTCTAGACCAGGGCTGAGACGGGTTCCGCGTGTTCTTGGCACTGCGTCAGTTACTAGTAGGGAGTTTGGGCTAAGGACTGCCAGGCACATGACAAAGAAGAGGCTCCCTGGCATTTCTCCCCCTCTGGGTTCCTGCTCTGACCTGCAGGTGCCTGGGATGGTGCAGCTTAGAGCGGCCTCCTTACCTGGGGGTTCGTGATCTGGGGGGAGTATGTCTCAGGTTTTCCCCTCACCGGCCTCTGAGTGATACTTAGCCTTTCCTTCGGTGATTAGAAACGGGTTCTGAGAGGGGCCCAGGACTTTCTTAGATTGCTTGGGGGGTCCAGGACATAAAACGGGAGAAGAGCCCTGCCGCTCGAGGCCTAGTGACATTAGGCTGGGCATTTTGCCTTCCCGGCCTAGCCCCCTCCCCTGGATGGCCCCGCGGTCCGCCCGGCTGCTGCAAACGTGGCCGCCATTCACAGGCTCTGGGCCGCATAAGTCACTGCGGTATTCCAGGAGACGGTGAGAACGGGGGCCCAGAGCAGGTCCTCTGTGAAACACCTCGGCGGCCCCGGGTGAAGAGCAAGCAGGCCCAGAAAGGAGAGCCAAGCTTGCTCACCAGACCTTCGGCTTCCCCCGAGCCGGGGGCCGAGAAATGCCTCGACCCCCGGCTCTGGGGGAGGACGCTGGTCCCAGGGGGCTGCCTCGCCTTTGCTTTAGGCTGGCCCTCCTCGCTGCCACCCTTAGTGATGGAGTCGGTGATGAGGTGCCGGAACGCCTCCCAGGAGGCTTGAGTCATCCCTTCTCCGGAAATGGCCCCGAACTGCCAGATCTCGGCCAGAAGGCGCTCAGACTCTTCTTTCAGTCCATCCCTGAATGTGGATGTCCCCAACAAGTAGCGGGGGGTGAGCCTTCACCTGAAGAAAGAAGGAACCTCCTGAGAGTCAGGACAGCCTTTCACCGTCTGGCCAGCTCTGGTTGTGAGCAGGTTACCCCCACTCCAGCCCTACGGCCTCCCCTGGCCAGAGGCTCTCCCCCCTTCTCTCTCTCTGTCCCCGTCTCTCCTCCTCCTGTTCTCCGGGTCAAGGCGCCCTTTCAGTTTGGGGGAATCACTGTCTGCCTGAAATGCTTATAAGCCTTGTGATAATTAACAAATGTGTCTCCTTACCTTCTCCCCCTTTTCTGACCCCCCCCCCCCCCATCTAGTAGGAATTCTCTGTGAGCCGTGTGCAGCACGAGGGGCTTGTACCGGCTCTTCTAGCTCTTGTTCCCCCGGAGCCGACCATCCTGGACTGGGCCGTAGCCAGGCCGGAGGCGTGAGACCCGAACCGCTGGTTCACCGGCAGACGAGCTGGCCGCACGGCTCCCTGCCGGAAGCCCTCCTTCGGCCCTCCCAAAGCAAAGCGTGACTTTGTCCCTCCTCTCTCGTGTTTTCTGCAGAGCGACTCTCACCAGTTCCGCGTCATGGCCGCGGTCCTGCGCCACTGCTTACTCACCATGGGCCCGACTGAAGACAAGACGGAGGAGCTTCACAGGTGGGTGAGCGCGGGCGTCCCGGGGGAGTGAGCGTCCCGTCGGACCACGGTGAGAGCACGGGCTCGGTTCCGGGCGTCCCGTTTTAGCCAGGGGAGGTCAAGGCCGGGGGTCAGGACTGTTCCGTTCCCCCTTCAGTTAAGGGGAAGGAGATAAGAGAGGAGACAGCCGCCCCCCAGGAGACTGAACAGACTTGTTCTCCCTTGTCTCCAGAGGCCAAAAGGAGCAGCGCCCTGTGTTCCAAGAGGCAGGTCTGGGCTCGGTACGAGGAGAAACTTCAGTCAGAGGCGTCCGGGGGGGTGGGGGCCGCCTGAGAGAAGGTGCCAAGCAGCAGCCGTGTGGGGGGGGGTTCCTCTTTGGGTTTGGGTCTCTGCTGATTCTACAGTGGGGGGGGCACCCCCCCCTCACACACGTGTGGTTTAAATCCGGAGTCACTGTTCTACAGAGAAGGTCGGTGTGCTGCGGAAGGGCCTGCATTGGTGTCCCACGTGGGTGACCTTGGGCCAGGCCGAGGGTCCCTGGGCCCCATTTCCTCAGCTCTAAAAAAAGGAATGTAGCGTTTCCATTCCCCGCCTCACAGCACTGCAGAAAGCAAGCCCTCAGGTGGAGCAGGAATGCAAGAAGGAATAAGGAGGAGCTGGCCTGGGGGGTGACGAGAGGGCCGGAGTTCTGACAACACTAGGCTGGCTCGCCTCCTTGCTTGGGACAGGACTGGGCCCTTCTCACTTGGGGAGGAATCAGAGTAAAGGGCAGCTGACCAGAGGGTTGCCAAAAAAAGAAAGAAAAAGTGTCATCGAAACATTTCGTTCAGGGAAACTGAAGGAAATTCTGAAGAGAACAATCTTTGACAGTAACAGGTTGAATTTATGACCTACACTAATTTTTTTAAAAGCACGGTTTGCAATAAAGATTCATAGGGCCACATGTCCAATTTTTTTATTCTGATTAATTAGGAAAGTATTCTTTTTTGGTGTTTATTAAATTAAATGTGAAAATTAAAGAGTTAAAAACTAAATTTTTGATTTAAAAATTAGATGATTCCATTTTTTAAAAGAAAACTAAAAAATAGAAAAGAAAGAACATAAGATTGATGTGACAATTCAAATTCTCTGGGGAAAGAAGGCACAGACGGTAGTTGCTGTAGGATTGAAGCAGAGGCCTACTTCATCCTTCCTGAGATACTAGGTCTCTTATCTGTGGCCGGGCCTTTCCCTCCCCCCCCCCCTGCAGAAAAGGCGGCAGCCCTCTGGACCCCTTACATCCCCTCTGGGGAAGGCCCTCTCTGGAGTGAGTGGGGCTGGGCCTGGGTCGGCAGACCCTGGCTTAGATCTGCTTCCGAGGGAGGATTGGTCAGTCATCCCAGTGAGTGCTGATGTTTATATATGTCTGTATATGTGTGCATATACATGTACGTGCACACATACTCATGCACATGCCTACAAGGTATCAAACGATTGTGCATTGTCCTTGTCTGTGCAGAGCGCGCGCACACACACACACACACACACGACTCTAAATTCCATGAGAGCAACCCCAGGGCTGTGACTTCTGCAGATTCTACAGCTTCTCACCCCGGTGTTCTGCACACAGTCGGCGCTTAGTGAAAGGCTGGCTTCTGCAGATTTGATCATCTCAGCTTCTCACACCCGGTGTTCTGCACAAGAAGGCGGTTAGTGAAAAGATGTCAAATTGAATAGAATTTAAGAAGTCTTTCCCTCTCACCCAGCGAGCAGAGGGCACGGCTTCAGCCCCCTGGTCTGGGCTTCCGGAGCAGTTTTTCCGCTGGATGGACAGTCATCGATCTGCAAGGGGAGGGGGTGGCACAGTGAACAAAATGGTGACCAAAGCCCCAGGTGCATTCTGGGCTCAGTCACGTTGGGGGGGGGGGCGCTGGAGTGAGTCAGGTGCTGCTGCAGGGCTGCCGCTCTCCCCAGTTTGGCAGAAGCAGCGAGGCGGGAGGATCTGAGGGGAGGAGGCAGGGATAGTAGTGAGGGAATGCGCCCAAAGGGCGCGGAATCGGCAGAAGAGAGCCCCTCTGCTTCCTCGGGCAGTCTTCGTCCCGCCCCCGAGGGCCCTGTTCCGGAGCGGTTTCCCAGCGGACCCGGAGGGCCGGGCCGTGTGTGAGAGGGCCCTTCTGCGGCCCTTCCCGCCCAGGCTTGCTTAAGCCGGCCCCGGCCCCGCTTTGGAATCTGCGGATCAGGAGGGGCCTGGGAGCCGAGGGGGAGGACGTGCCGTCCCGGTGATTGATGATCTCCCGGCCGCCAGAGAGGGGCGAGTCGGCTGCCCAGGGTCTCTCCCCCCCGGAGCTGGCATTCCAGCCCCATTGTGCCCGTCTGCGCACACTCACCGACTTCCTGGTAGCTGGAGCTAAGTGACGAGATCAGAAAGCCACACTTCAGGCTTGAAAAGAATAGCTCGGACACAGTGATCCAGAAAATTAATTTTGTACTTGTTTGGGAACTCGGGGCTTTAATAAGAAACCAGCAAACGGAGAACTTTTCCTTGAAAAGCCGAAAAAGCACCAAATATTTGTTGAATCCAATGCCAAATTTGGTTCCCTACCCTTGTCCCGTCCTGGAAACTGGTTACTTAACGTCGTTTAAGAAGGGAGGTTGTCCTTTAAAACGATGTCCGGGAAGAAGCCAGTTTGAAAGTCTTCCATTTCTCAGGGGTCTTAGCTTCTTGCTGGGAGTCCTGGGATCTTAGCCACCCTCCCCGTAACCTAGCAGCGCCCCGCAGTGGAGGGGCGAGAGCGGGGAACGGGGATTTCTGGGCCAGAAGGCCAGATTGCCTGGCAGGGAAGGGGCCTCTCCCTCCTTAAGGAGCTCAGTCTCAGCTGCTACCTGTGGAACCCAACACATTCACAGAAGAGAGCAGAAGGAAGCTTGGAACAAGACCCGGCCGACCAGGCGATGTTTACACTGTGCGCTTAAAAAAACAAGCTAAACATAATAGAGATTCACAGTTTGCATCCTGTCCTTTTTTTCCTCTTGTGTATGGAAAGGCTTGTCAGAGTCAAAAAATTTAACTGAGGAAGATTTCAAAGAAGGCATTTGTCAAAGTAAAGGGTGGGAAAAGGATTCATTCCTAATGGATTTTCTTTCCTTATAAATAGCCAGAGTTGGAGCTTTTCAGCTGCAGGTCTGCAGCAGGCGGATCAAAATGAGAGCAGCACTTGTTTGCTCATTTGGGGGAGGTTACAGGCCCCCATGTGCTGTTTCCCAGCCTGCTTCTCTCTCTGATGCATCAAATGAGGGTTATTTTTTTCCTTCTTCATAAAATACTCCCACTAAAAAATGAAATCTTATCTTATCCGATGGTGAAGAAAAGCAAAGCTCATCTTTGGAAAAATTAGAAAAATCGAGTTTTAATAGGTGTTTGTTTAAAAAATAATTTTTTTTTTTTTTTTTGCTGGGGGGGGGTATGATCTGCAAGGTTACTGTTATCTTAATGAAAGGCCCCATTGGTCACTTTCTTTGGGGCCATGTCCTGAACTCCACTGTGTTTTCTGAGCTCTAAATCAAGCTAAGGGACAGGAAAGGACAGTTTTAATCAGAATTTAAGACTTTGAAGATGCCTGAAGCATTAAAGCTAGATATGTGATTTATTTTGGAGGCAGGTCCTTTTTTAGCCAGTTCTGAAGTTTCTGCAGATTAAAGTAACATCTAGAATATCTTCCTTTTCTGGTGGGAAGGATACTGTGGATTGGAGAGCAGGCCAAATTTAAAAGAAGTTTACACCATCCTTGCAGAGAATTTGTGGTCCAGTGAATCATCCACAGCGTGTCTGTGATGGCTCAAAAACTGTGTGTGAGTTCCCCCTGCTGGTGTGTGGCCCAAGCTCATCTGCTCGAAAGCAGAGATGATGGGAAAGAGGTCAGCCACGTCAGCTTCTCTCACAGACTGGGGGGAAGGAAAAGGGAGCAACGTCCAGTCATTTAGAAACGTGTTTTACTCATAGAGGGTCAGATAAAAAGTACGTGCGAAAGCCCAGTAATTCCTGTTTTCTTCTTTCCACAAGGGGCCCATCTGCTTGTGGGTGTTCATTTATCGATCTCTCTTATCCTCCTTATTTATCTTTTGGGTTACGTGCTGGGCTGATACGTTCTTTATTCTCTTTCTCTTGTGAAACTTATTGTCATATATCATGGCATCTTTTTAAAAAGGGTGTTTTGTTTTTAGTTGCCTTCTTAAAGTCACTTACAGATTGTTCATTGTGCTTTTTGTTTTCTAAGTGCTAGTTACAACTATTTAAAATAAATAAAATTCTTTTTTCCTCCCAGCAATGCAGTCAATCTTTTAAGCAACGTTCCAGTCTCTTGCTTGGATGTCCTCATTAGCCCATTAGCCCAGGACGAAATTGCCCAGGAGGCAACAACTCTGGATGAATCAACCCAAGAAACCGAAACAGGCCAGGAGGAAACAAGAGAAGAAGAAGCCAATTTGAAATACAATACCATGGTGTACAATGGCATGAACATGGAGGCCATTCGAGTTCTCCTTGATTTTATGGAGAAGAGAATAGACAAGGTAATACCGTTGTGGGGTGGCTTTGGGGGGGCCCCCAAATAAGCTGCTTATTTAGGAATATAAATCATCAGAAGCTCAGGAAATAAATCGGACCTTGGTGATGAGCTAGGCCAATAATGTCCTTTTTAAAGAAGAAGCTATTACCCAGAAAGCTGAGGGATTCTTCAGAACAAGGTTACTCCAACAGAAAGATAAAAAAGAGGGGAAAATAGAGCTGTACAGATTTTTTTTTTTTAGGGGGGGAGAAGAGCTTTGAATGATTTATTTATTTATTAATGGGAATAAAGAATATACCTATGTTTTAGCATCCCATAGTATTCTTGCAGAAATTTATCATTTGTATCTCACACTCCATTTATACAAACTGATCGTATATGAGGGCACAGTAAAATCATAAATTCAAAAAGGCAGAATACACATTCTCTACAAGCCATCTTTCAACAAAGAGGATTCAGTAAAGGAAATATACTGACCTAAATTTTAACGTGCTTAGTAATAAAGCAGCCAAAGAATAAATCATGTAAGCAATAAATATTTACATTAAAGAGGATAGTTAACAATGAGATAACTTAGTCAACATTATACATGCCTAGCGGAAAATTTGTATCTTTGAAAACTTATATTTAAAAAATAGGAAAAGAGAATCTGTAAATTGAGGATGCAAGTTTTAAAACTAGAAAAATAAACAAATTGACAATTCTAAAAGAAATACAAAAAAAAAGTAGAAGAAATAGATAAGAATTAAAATTAAAAAGTTATAAAATTGATTATTCAAAAGTGGGTTTTTTAAAGACTAACAGAATCAATGAAAACAATAACATGTTTTAATAGAAATATCAAATTACCAAAATAAAAAAGAGCAAGGTGAATTTCCAACTTAGGGAAAATAAGATATATTTAGATTTAGATATAGATTTATTTATTTTTTATTTATTTTTGGTTGCTGAGACAATTGGGGTTCAGTGACTTGCCCAGGGTCACCCAGCTATGAAGTGTTAAGTGTCTGAGGCCAGATTTAAACTCAGATCTTCCTGACTTCAGGGCTGGTGCTCTATCCACTGCACCACCTAACGATCCCAAAGAGAATTATTTTTTGAAAATCACAAATATATTACCAACAGAACTTGAATATGTGATTATCAAAGCTGTATGTGATTGTCTACAAAGATGAAAAAAAATAGGGCCGCTAGGTGGTGCAGTGGATAGAGCACCAGCCTAGAAGTCAGGAGGACCCGAGTTCAAATCTGGTCTCAGACACTTAACACTTACTGGCTGTGTGACCCTGGGCAAGTCACTTACCCCCAATTGTCTCAGCAAAGACTAAAAAAATACCCAAATTAAAACAAGATGTAGAGGTCTATTGCAGTTTTAGAAAAAGGAATTATGTAAGCATAAACTGTAAAAGAAAGAAATCTTAGTTTTAGAGTGATTTTTCATGTGACTTCTAATGCTCAAATTCAGTGTTTAGTTTCAAATATGTGAAGAATAGCTAATTAATATCTACATTTCCAAATTAGAGAAAGGAAGATACACTTTTCATGAGACGAATATGGTTCACACATTTAAACCAAGGAGAGGCTAAACAGAGAGAACTTTAGATCAGTTTCTCTAAGAAACATAGATACAACAATTTTTAAATTTAAAACCCAGAAAGGGCTAACAGCACGATATCCAGAAAATGATTCAGATTTATACCAGGAATGCAAGAAGGATTTAGCATTAAGAAAACAGTGAGAACAATTATGCACATAAACCAAACCTCATCATTATATAGGTGCAAACAAAGCCTTTTGGCAAAAACACAGCCTTCATTTATGTTAAAAACCTAAAAAATAAAAATCCATGGGTATGGAAGGATCATATTTAAATAAAACCATATATCTGGTGCCAAATAGGTGCATTACTTGCAGTGAGAGAAGGAAAAAGCAAAACAAGAAACTTTCCACGTACAAAGATATCCAAGAATTCCCTCTCTCCTTTATAAGGAATCAAGCAAAGTTCTAAAATGCTGTCTGTAGCAGTATGACACGGGAAAGAAATTAAAAGCATAAAGATTGAGAGGAGAATTTACAGACGATGATTTGCTTAAAAACCTAAAAGCATCAGCCAAGAAACTAATTGAGGTGATTAATAGCTTTAGTAACAACATATTCACAAGATTGCCAGCATTTCTCTAGAGCACTAACAAAATCAGAACAAAATGAGAAATTTGATTTAAAAAAAGAAACAAACTAAAAAATATGCAAGTTATCTGGGAGTTAACATACCAAGACACATAGTATTTGCACAAATACAACCATAAAACTTTTATTTATTTATTTTTTAAACTAAAATAAAGAGTTAAATAACTGGAGAGATACTCATGTTGAATGATCAGTCAGTTAATAAACCTTTATTAAGCTCCTACTATGTGCTAGGCATTTGAGGATACCGAGAAAGGTAAAAGCCAGTCCTTGCCCAGCCTAATGGGAGAAACAACCAGATATTGGTAGGATAAATTGGAGCTAATCAACAGACAGACAGAGGGAAGGCATTGACATTAAGGGGGATTCAGGAAAGGCTTATAATAAAAAGCAGAATTTTAGCTGAGGCTTGAAGCAGGCCAGCCAAGTCAGGAGGTAGGGATGGGGAGGGAGATAAGAGAGGAGGAGGAGAAAGAAGAGAAAAGGGAGGGGAGAAAGAGTCAGAGAGGAGGAAGAAATAAAAGGAGAAAGAAAAGAGAAGAGGGAAGAAAGAGAAGGAAGAAGAGAGGGAGAAAGTCAGGAGGAAGAAGAAGAAAAGGAAAGGGGAGAGAGAAAGAGCTGTTGGGGGCACAGAGGTAATTAAATATAAGAAGACTGGAAAATGGGAGGGACCAAGGAAGGGCTCTGAATGCAAACAGGATCTTTTGGGCGATTTGGGAGGTGATACGGAGCCACCGGCATTGATTGAACATGAAGGAGTGACATGGGCAGATGTGTGCTTCAGGAAGAGTTCTTTGACAACTGCAGTGGGGGGAGATTTTTGGCAGTGGTCCAGGCATAAAGTGAGGGTGCTGGTGGTATATTTTCTAAGTTAATTTTAGATTGACTTTTATACCAATAATACTGGGAGACAGGGAGAGAGACTTTGTAAAATCAGATGAATAATGAAATTCATATGGTGGAACAAAAGGCCTAGAATCTGAATGGAAATAGAAATGATGAAAGAAAATAAAAATGAAAAAGGCATAGCACTACCTAAACTTGTTATAAATCATAATGTGGTGGCCATCAAAACTATTTGCCTAGATTCCAATAAACTTTGGATGAAAAATAACATCCATATCCAGGAAAAGAACTATGGAGACTGAGTGTGCATTGAAGATATTATTTTCACTTTTTTTTTTTCTTCTGATTTTTTTTTTCTTTCTTGTAGTTTTTCCCTTTTCTGATTTTTCTTTCTCAATATGACCGATATGGAAATGTTTTTTTAAAAATGAATAAATGTATAATTTATTTGCCTAAAAATAAAATGCAGAACCGGCTAGGTATGTAAGAAGTAGAAACGGGCAGCTAATTGGCGCAGTGAATAGAACACCAGCCCTGAAGTCAGAAGGACCTGGGTTCAAATTTGCTCTCAGACACAAAAAAAAAAAAAGAAGAAAAGAAAAGAAATAAAAGCAATAGACAATTAGGTGATAGTGTTTGATAAACTCCACACCATCATTTTCTGTGACTTTTATCTTTATCTAAGAACAGCTCCTAGAAAGCTTTTGGGAAGAAATTAGGTTTAGACCAGTCTCTTAGACCATAGGCTATAGTAATTGATTGCCACCACAGCATAAAATTAAAAAGTTGCCTTTCACAGCTGTGATTGGAGGGGGAACTCACTAAAGAAAGGGAGCAAGGTAGTCTGAGGGGACAAAAGACTCGATTTCAGGCGCATAAAATTAAAAGGCTTTTGCAAGAACAAACTCTAATAAAAGAAATTATCAAATGGTGACGATGGGGGAAGCAAGAACTTTTCATCTTATATTCCTGTTAAAAATCTAATATTCATCACGTGTGACTTATGACTCAAAATGTTGGGTCAGAGTCATTCTCCAATAGATGTTATTAGTGGGTTGTAAGCTTGTCAAGGTTAGGAACTTGTCTTTGCCTTTGCATTTAATTCTGTGCCTGGCACATAGTAGAAGCTTAGAAGATGATTATTTAATTGAACATAAGTGACCAAAGGATATGAGAAATAGTTTTTTCTCCTTTTCTTTCTTTTTTCCCCTGAGGCATTTGGGGTTAAGTGACTTGCCCAGGGTCAATATTCATTTTTGGAAGATTTGTGTTCCAAATTTTTCTCCCTTCTTCCCATACTTCCCTCCTTCCCAAGACAGTAATTAATTTGATATAAATTAATTATATGTGATTCTTTTAAACGTATTTCTGTATTTGTCATGTTATACAAGAAAAACCAGACAAGAGGGGAAAACCATGAGAAAGGAAAAAACAAGTGGAAAAGGTGAAAATATTATGCTTCCATCCATATTCAGTTTCCATAGTTCCCTCTCTGGGTGCCTTTGGCATTTTCCATCCCAAGTCTCTTGGAATTACCTTGAATTATCAAATTGTTGAGAGCAACCCAGTCCATCCCAGCTGATCTTCACATATTCTTCTATATGAATACAGTATTCTTTTGGTTCTGTTCACTTCTCTCAGCATCAGTTCATGGAAGTCTTCCCGGGCTTCTCTGAAATCATCCTGCTCCTCACTTCCACAGTACAATAATATTCCATAACATCCACATACCATAACTTATTCAGCCGTTCCCCAACTCGGTGTCCTGTTTCTTGCCGCTCCCAAAAGGGCTGCCACAAACATTTTTGACCATGTGGGTCCCTTTCCCTCTTGTAGCTCTCTGGGATACAGTTTTATAGCCCTTTGGGCATAGTTCCAAACTGTTCTCCAGAATGGTTTTCAGAAGGAAAGTAGCTAACTAGCAGTCATCAAATTTTAAAAATTAAACACATGATAAGGTTTCTCCTCAAATTATTCAAATTGGCAAAGATGATTTAAAACAATGGAAGCGGTGTTGGAGAGTTAGGAATCTGCTTGTTATTGGAGGAGCAGTAAATTTAGTCTGAAGTACAGAAGTACTGTTTGGAGTTGTATAAGAAAAATGACTGAACCGCTCGTAACTTTGGACCACGTCATCTCATACCGATCAAAATAAAAGACGAGAACAGACATGCATCTACCTGAATATTCAAAGCTGCACTTTTTTGTGCAGCAGATCATTGAGAGCAAAGCAGGTGACTGTTATTTGTGGGATAGAGAAGCTTAAACGTAAGATGATATTTTAGAGCAGAAACGGCAACTAGGAGGACTTTGGAGAGACATGGGGAGATTTGTTTGAATTTATGGAGAGGGGACGGTATTTACAGCGGCTGCCATCATTTAAATGGAAACATGCTCATTTAAAAGAAACTTGGGTAAACATCCATCAATATTGATCCCAGGATTTATCCTCCATCCATTTACAAGGCCAGACAGAAAGTGGTAAACATTGTTGTTTTATTATTTTTCTGGCAAGAGGTCGTTCGGGTCAGGGCTGGTGCTATGTGTAGAAGTGATAAGAAAGGAAAAAAGGAAGGAAGGGAGAGACAGGAGGGAGGAAAGAAGGAAGGATGGATTCTTTAAACAAAGAGTCTGTACTTGGCGTCAAAGCACGTGGGTTTGAGTGTAAATTCACTGTCTATCCAGGGACTAGTGGGCAAAAGCACCAGACTTTTTCGATCTTCAGTTTATTCATCTCTCAAATGGAAACAACAATACTGGAACCCTGCCTCATAGAGCTGTTGGTTGAAGCTAGTTGTAAGCTGTAAAGCATAATATATGTGTGCGTAGTTACCCATGAGGCGGGAAGGACATGAATTATCCTCCATTTCCCCTGCTTTCCCCCTTTGGTGGCTTAGAAAAGCTCCTGTTTGTTAGCTTCCTGCCGTGAAGTTTTTCTGGTGTATGAGCTCCTTCCCCAGCCCCCGCTGGAGCGGCAGCTCCCATTGGATCAGCCAGATTGGGAGCGGAGCAGAGAGCAGCCAGCGGACCGCGAACGTGGCCCCCAGGCCACCATGTTGCAGCCAAGCTTCCAGCCACCTAAGACAGGCCATAGGATACTTTAAGACAGAGGCGCTGAGAATGGAAATCACTGGGGCAGATGGGAATAGAGGAATGTTAAATGCCGCAGGAGAATGAGACTTTGGAGAGTCTGGGAGAGAAACCTGCATTTGAAGTCAGAGAATTTGAGTTTGAATCCCGGTTTGCTGTGACGCTGTGGCCACTGGCAGGTCACGGGCCTCGTGTCGGATGGGGAGGCCGGACTAGCTGGTCCCCACGAGCCGTGTGGCTCTCCCCGGGGCCTTGTCGTCAGCGTTCCCCCGTCAGCCGACCTCACCTCGCCGAGTTTTTTAAGGTCTGAAACTCGCACCAAGGATCAGGTTTGTGTGTGTGTATCTACAAACCAGCCAGCCCATTTTCTCTGGTTCTCTTGCAGGGAAGCTGCTACCGGGAGGGCCTGACTCCAGTGCTCAGTCTGTTAACTGAATGTTCCCGAGCTCACCGGAACATCCGGAAATTCATTAAAGACCAGGTAACTGAGGGTGCACATTGACTCTGAAAGCCGCTGCCTCGTAGCCGCCATCTTTGTCTTCTCTTTGTGTCCGATTCCTATTTCAGGCTCAAAAAAGCACCGCAGAACATTCTTTCCCTCTTGCCACCCTCTCAATTGAGGAACGTCTGTCTGTGGCACCTTGAGTCATTTGGAAGTCATCCAACTTGGGAATCAAATGCACCTTTTATTTCTTCTTTGGGGTTTCATTTTATGTTAAAATATTTTTTAGTGAAATGTAGATCTCCCAAATTAAAAAAAAATAAAAGATTGAGTCTATTATGCACAGAGATCCGTAATAATAATAAATAATAAATATCATGCAACCCAGCTTCTTAAAACTGATTCACAATCCCAAATAGCTCTCCTGACTGAATGGGGGGATTGTGAAATTATGCTTCATTATCAGGAAGTGTTGGAGTTGTCTACCTGTTTTATATACCGGGGGATCACATAAAAATTTCTCAGCCCAAAAGAGGTCCTGAGTGGAAAAAGTTTAACAAGCAGACACTGTGTTAGGGATCCTTACGCTCCACCTGGAGAAAGAAGTATCACTATTACCTCATTTTACAGATGAGGAAACTGAGGCAGAGAGCAGTTACATGACTTGACCAGAGTCACACAGTTAATGCATCTGAGGCTGGATTTCAGCTCAGGTCTTCTTAACTT
Organism: Sminthopsis crassicaudata; assembly: GCF_048593235.1. Taxonomy (NCBI): domain Eukaryota; kingdom Metazoa; phylum Chordata; class Mammalia; order Dasyuromorphia; family Dasyuridae; genus Sminthopsis; species Sminthopsis crassicaudata. The sequence continues at coordinate 293,281,268 of NC_133621.1, forward strand.
TAAGTCTCGCACTGTGCTGCCCAGCCTTCTGTAGTAGATAATCTAGAAAAATGGGGAGCAGAAAGCACAGAATGTATATTGCAGTTTAAGGAGCTGAGGGAAGATGAAGGCTTCCGAGCTTTGAGCGGATCTTAATTTGGAGGATTTGTGCAGAATCCAGGTGAGAGAAAGGAGCCATCAAAGTGACCTCTAGTCCAGTGGGGAAATGTGCCGCATCTTTGCATGTTTTGCATTGCTAAGGAGAGAGACTTGCAAATTCTCGAGCAGACACTCTCCGTTTACTTTGAGATGATTGGTGGCCATTAGTGCATGACCGTATGCATGAGCTTCCATGTTTTGCATTTCACATGAGGAGCCAAGCTCGGCCCGGCCGATATATCTAATAAAAGAAACAAATGAAGCCGCCAGTATTTATTGATGGCCCTCAAGGTACTGAGTCAGAATCAGAAAGTACAGAAAAAATCGCATTAGTATTTGGTGTTTGGACAGGATCAGTTAATTCATAAGCATTTAAATTGTGTGCCAAGGCGTTGTACTAAGCACTGGGGATTCCAAAAAAAAAAAATTAGAGAAAGATAGTTCCTGCCTTCAAGGGGTTTACCCTCTAATGAGGGAGACAACAGTTAGTAGTAAGCACTTATTAAGTACCTACTGTGTGCTAAGGCACTTGCTAAGCACTGGAGATACCAAAAAAATTAATGAAAGATAGTTCCTGCCTTCAGGGGGCCTAGCATCTAATGGGAGAGACAGCAATAAATTAGTAAGCACTTATTAAGCATCTACTGTGTTCCGGGAATACAAAAAGGGGTGAAAGACGGTCTCTGGCTCGAGGAGCTTACATCCTAATGGGAGAAGAGAAAGTTACTTAAGGGGTCCTGGGAAGACAGGAGAGAAGGTGAGTCTTTCGTTGGAGAGGAAGCAAGGGTTAGTCGATTTGACATTGGATCTGGAATCAGGAAGTTCTGTGTTCAAATCCTGTCTCAGATACTTGTTCTTGTGTGACCTAAAGCAGGGCATCTATCTACACTAGACCTCAATTTTCTCCTCTGCAGAACGGAGCGGGGGAGTTGGGTTCTTAAGGTCCCATGCATTCTTACGTTGGTACTCCTGCGCTGGTTCCACAGGGGAAAAGGGAGAGCCGGGAGGGGCCCGCGGCGCCCTGGTCAGTGCTGTGTTTGTGCCCGCAGGTCCTGCCTCCCCTGAGAGACGTGACCAACCGGCCCGAAGTGGGCAGCACCGTGCGGAACAAGCTGGTGCGCCTCATGACCCACGTCGACCTCGGGGTCAAGCAGATCGCCGCCGAATTCCTCTTTGTCCTTTGCAAAGAGAGAGGTAGGTGGAAGCGCGCCCTTACGGGAGCCAGGTGTCCAGGCGCAGGTACCTCCAAGGAGCGCCCAGAGTAAAGTCGTCGTTCGGCTTTGGCGGCCGACGCAGGCGGGTCGCACAACTGATCGCCCCGTCAGAAAAGCGGGAGCACGGGGGTATCCTGAGACCTCCCGCGCCTCAGCGGGTGGCGTCCCCGGGCTTCCTGCTGGGGACCTCGCCTCAGAATTACGCAAAGTCAGTCACGGGATTGCCATGGACACCAGTCATATTGAAATAGGGAAAGTCCCCAGTTCACAGCCTCCATGAAATCTGCGTGGACCCCAGACTAGGAACCCCTCTTCTAAGGCTACGTGAGAGGGAGAGAAGGTGCCAGACCCTACCAGGAGAGAGAGTTTCATCACCTAGAAATTGTCTCTTCCCATGAAATCAGATCTAGTCCTCTTCATTCAATTTAGAGAAAGGGGCACATGGGCAGTGCAGTGACCTTAAAAAACTCAAAAAGATTTAACGCTATAAATCAATTTTTTAAAAAAGATGCTCTTTTGTAGCTATTATGGCCTAATTATCCAGAAGGATTCACATGGTGACTCCCCGTTGCCTTTAAGAGCTGGGTCAGCATTTCCAGCCCTCCCTGGTTGTCTCCAGAATTCTGCTCATGGAGCTGAGTGGATTGATATCTTCAGGAAGAACATGTCCTGATTGCATCTTTTGTGACTTATTAAGTCACGAATGATAACTCAAGGGCCCGTCTCCTGAGCATGGTTTGAATTTGTTCTCCTGCGTGCGTACGGAACTTTCTGTACAGTGACACCAGTTTGTCCTGTCTTACTCTAGAACTCAGCATTGTAGTAACAGCTGAGTGAATGTAAGAGCACTGAGGAAGTGCCTGCTGCATCCTAAGCCCCGTGCTGACGGAAAACCGAGGCAGTCCCTGCTTTCCCGGGGCTCACCCTACACGGCTGCAGGATCTCACGGTTTACTCCGTTCCCCGGCCCCGATTATTTATAAAAAGTGATGACTAAGGCCCATCTCAAGCTCCGTTTCCTAGAGAACAATGCTTCTGAGTCAGAGAAGAGCCTCCTCTTAGCCCCTTTCCCATCTCCCTGTGACAAGAGAGTCGTTCTCTCCCCCCAATTCCCTCAGCCTTCTTTGTGCTAGTCTGGGCCTAGACTATCATTGGAGACTCTCCAGGGGCCTTCATAACTGTTTTCCGCTTGCTCCCTCCCTCTTAGTGACTATCCCCTTGCCTACCAAAGCTCCCAGAGTGTCCTTGGCACCTTATTTAAGGACGCTTCCCGCCTGTGTAGCCCAGTTTCCTTAGCAGTAAAAAAATAACAGCACCTACCTCCCAAGGTGGTTGTGAGGCTCAAATGAGATCATGTTTGTAAAGTGCTTAGTTTACTGCCTGGCACGGAGTAGGTGCTTAATAAATGCTCGTCTCGGGGCCGCTAGGTGGCGCAGTGGATAGAGCACCAGCCCTGAATTCAGGAGACCCGAGTTCAAATCTGGTCTCAGACACTTAACACTTCCTAGCTGTGTGACCCTGGGCAAGTCACCTAACCCCAGTCTCAGAAAAATAAATAAATAGATAGATAGATAGACAGACAGACAGATAGAGAGATGGATGGATGCTCATCTCTGTCCCCTTCCTTCGCCACACTGTCGCACCTCCCAGGAGGAGGAGGGTTGGACGTGGCCGTGGGCACGGGGGCTCCCTCAGGTTGACTTGACCGTGACGGCCATCCTGCTCTCTTGACTTTGCAGTGGACAGCCTCCTGAAATACACCGGCTACGGCAACGCGGCAGGACTGTTGGCGGCGAGGGGCCTCTTGGCTGGAGGAAGAGGAGACCATTGGTACTCGGATGATGAAGACACGGACACAGAAGAATACAAGTCTGCAAAGCCCAAGTATGGTATTAAACATTGTCTCGACCCCCCCCTTCCCTGACCTGTCGGTTCTTTGCCTCTTTCTGTCTCACTTTCTCCTGCATTTGCCAAAGGGTCCCTTTCTCGGGTGGGCTGGAAGGCAGTGGGCCAGGCTTTGCTCTAATGGATTTCCCAAGAGCTTTCTTCCATTGGAGTGGCGGTTTTAGGTGCTACGGGAAGGGAACGTTACAAGGAGCGGGCTCTCCTGCTGCCTGTCTTTCCAATAACTCATTCTTTCCTGGATGGCCCCAGATACAGCTCTTAGGTATTTTAGAGGCTCCTACTCAGACCCGCTTCTTCTCACTCTCTGATTTCCATCCAATCCCTTAAGCCCTCAGGCCAGCTAGAGAGTCTAGTTATTGGATTATTTCAGGTTTAACTCTCTCTTTGGTGAATCCCCCCCATCCTGGTCTTTCTTGAACCTCCCATGGAAAGTCTTTATGAATGAGCAGACTCATGAGGTATTGACGACTGGTCACCGTGGAGGGACTTTAATCAGATTAGTACTTGGGAAATCATCTTTGCCAAGTGCCCTCCGTGACATTAGTGCCTCGGGTAAGAAAACCAGAGCTCGCAGGGAGCCTCACTGGCGTCAGGATAAAATGTAGAGGCTCTACCCAGTGGCGATATTTTATCCCAAGTCGAAATGCCTTTCTCACTGGTGTTCTTGGCTCCCACCACTGAGGAATGACCCTCGCTCTTGTCTTTTGGATTTGCTGACCCAGATAATGTTGGAGAGCGAAACTCTTCCTTTTGGCCATGCTCAGTGGTGCCCAGATTCCCTGGTCCCCTCCTTTCAGACAGGGCTGGAGACCTGCAGTGAGAACCTGGAGATGCTAAACTGACATCTGCCCAAGAAGCACGGGGTTCTTTCCCCTCTTATTAAAAAAAAAGAACAGAACTAAAACAAATGTGTTTATCTTCTTTTGAATCCTTCCAGCCCAAACTCCCCAGTCATCACAGTGGAAGCGGGCTACGACAGTGTGTCTAAGCTTCTGATTGTGTGGGATTCTCATGGTAGCTTCTTATGGAAGAGGGATTTGATTGAAGGGCCGTTGGCAGAGTTCGGCTGCAGTCGGTCCCAGCTGGCTCCTGGGCCGCGTGTACTCACAGACAGAGCTCGCTCAGGGGAGGCCATCAGCCAGCCTTTGGTTCTCCAGAGTAGTTCCCAAGGTTATTTCCCTTCAGGGACTGAGTACCCGAAGCCAGGGGATCCTGTTCGTTTCTCCTGGACCCACACAAGTTGCAGTTCTTATTAGTCTTTGTTCCTTGAATTCCATCGGTTGGTTCCCATAGAAAGGGGCAAAAGCCATCCAACACTCTTTACTGGAATATAAGGCCTTGGAACCCCCCAACTGAGAATTTTGAGAATTTAAAATGAAGGAGAAGCGGTGGGTGGCTTGTGCCCCGGGAGGGTGCGTGTGTTCTGTGAACCAGGATGGACAGGCTCTCAGCGTCTCCTGTGGGGTGTAGCGGTCAGAACTAGCCAATCATCTTGCATCCAAATCTGTGCGCTCTTAGAAACGAAACCGACATCTCGTGCGGGACCTCTTGTATGGCGGTGTCGGAGAAGGGTCCAGGGTGTCCCATCACCAAGTGGGAAGAAGGGATTGAAAAAGAACTGAGCCCATGTCCAGGGTCCCCGCCACGTTGGCTTTCTCAGAAAGCCTGTGTACATCAGCAAGCAGGTTGTCAGTGGCGCTTGTATGGTCCCTCGTGTCCTTGTTGGGACCAGAACCTTCAGCTCTCCCATCCCAAGTAGAAACCGCCTTCAGCCTTCTGTCCTGTCTTGACTCTGTATTTTCTAGAACTCAGGGCTTGTCTAAACCAAATAATCTTCACAGTCCAGCCCTGTTACAAAGGGTTGTTGGAGCAAGTCTACATTTCTCGAGTCTTCATTGTCTTTTTCTTCAAATTGGTCTTTGTTTTTATCTTAAAATGTTCTCCTTCCCTTATTGGAGAGAAAAATTAGCTGCTTAGATAGCTCATTTATTGCCTCAAATTTGAAGAACTCCTTAAGCCAGTCTCATTTTTGAAAAAGCTGCTAAGTGAGAGTTTGCTTGCCAGGAAACAGACCCACCCGACTCTGGGAAATGATCCCACTGGACCTCAAGAACTTTCTCCCCAACGGGCGAGATGAAAACTTGGTTGATGCCCCACGGAGCTTTGCCAACCTAATTAAGCTTATGAAGTCAGTCTCGGGGAGAATCGATGATCCCTCTAGCCACAAGGTAGCTTTGTCGCCTCCTCCCCCTCAGCTCCCCAGAGCAAACATTGCTGATTTCCTCACACTGTACATTGATTCCCCACAGTTGCTAGTGTATGCAGAGGTAGGGAAGCTGTCCATCCATCCAGTGGGCCCGAGCCCAGTTGTCAAAAATGTAAGTGGATTCTGATTAGTGCACCAAGGTAACCCGTAATCCTTCAGAGGAATCCGAGGCCCCAGATTGTATGAAGCTTACATTCATGCTACGGGGGACAGTTAATATCGCAGCAATCCTTTTTGTGTCAAAATAAATGTATTTAATGGACTGGAAGCCAGCCTTCTGCTGTTGGCTCACAGACTTAAAATCAAGTTGAAGCAACATGCCACACAGGGTTGTTTTTTTTTTGGGGGGGGGGTGTCTGGCCAGTCCAACTTTCCCCCAAAGCCTTGGGTTGGGTATTGGAGAGAAACAACAATTCCAGCCGAACCCAGGGGTTCCAGGCTCCCAAGAGGACCTGGCCCTTGCTGGGGCGGAGACCAGCTATAACGCTGCCTTCGCTCTCAATTCTATACCTCGCTGGCCTTGGATTAAAACTTCTCATTCTTTCTTGCTTGTTTTAATCCAACTCGAGGGTATTCTGCAGGGGACTCTCTTGCACTCCTCCAGACATGCTCTAGGACAGGGATAGGGACCAGGCCGATGGTTTCGAGGTATAGGGATCGTTCCAGATGAGAAAATCCCATCTGCCAACACTGGTCAGCACCCCCTTTGTCATTTGTAAGAGTTGTCTGGCAGTGGGGGAAAGTGTCCTCAGTCACACGGCTGTCTGAGAGGGAACCTGCTCCTCCTTAGCGTCAGGGTCTGCTCTCTCCCCTGCACCATGGCTAGAATAAGAGCAGTCCTCTCCCTTTAATTAGGACGTTACCGAAACTCCACCGAGAAAACTCCCAGGAACCCGCCATCCCCGATTCTGTATTTTTTTGCTTTAAAAAACCATCCCAACTCCTGAGGTTTAGAATCCTTCCTGTTACACACAGTTTGGGTTGTGATGATACGTGTTGTTATGGGATTTAAATTGTGTTATAGGAACCTAGTACTTTAGTGTGTTAAGTTATTATATTGTGTTTTTGAGGTTCCTAACCCCAGCAGCCCAAAGTTGCAGTGGAATATTGTCCGAGGTCTCCAAACAACCCCTAGCTTGTTGGTGAGATGTTTCATTTGGCAGTGTTCTCCCCCCACCCCATCCCGTCCCTCCTACCCTATTCCCCCTCATCAAGTACTTGGGCCTACAAGTTAGGCATTATGTCACCATGGGTGTTTTGCGTGCCTTGCGCCATGGTGGGTGTTCTGTGTTAAGAGTTGAGATTTTTTCACCAGATTGATAACTGTTGAGTTTTCCGTAATTTCATTTATTGAATGTATTATTTTGTAATGAAACATGGGAAATATTCATCATACATCATAATTATAGAGATTGTTTTTTAAAAAAACATTTTGTAAATCGGCATTCCCATTTTACAGAGGAGAGAAATTGAGGCTCAGTGATGGAGAGATCTGGCCATAGTCACACAATGTTAGAAGTTGGATCTTTTTTTTTTTTTTTTAGAATCCAAATCTTGGTACAATTAAGCACCTTCTAATTAGTCCTAAAACTTTTTGTTTTTATTTTAAGTTAATTGAAAAAGACTTATTAAAATAAGCTTTAATAACATCCGTACTTCTGTGGAGCCAGGGCTACAGAATGGGCTCACCAGCCACAGGATTCTTTCAACTTTCTTGCTCTTGGAGCATCTGTCTGCTTTCTCCCGTGTAGCAAAATGGGGGGAAAAGAGAAAATCCAGTGTGCCTCTTGGGACCACAAAAGGCCTTGTGATGACTCCTTGCCAGTTGTAGGGCCTGCCTTAGAATGACCTTTCTTCCCTGACTGCTGCACAGTGAATGTGTAACCTGGGTCCTGTGCAGAGCTGCTTTCTTAAAGGAGCCAGTGACCCTTACACGAGACATTTTGAACAAAATTTAAATCAGATTTTTGAACAGACAATTCTGTAAATTTTGTGGCCATCTATAAGAAAAGGTCCTACCGCTTTCTTTTCACATTTGGCATGTTCCTGTGGACTACCCCCTGGCTGAGTTAGCAGCAGCCATAATAATCACAAATGATGATAATCTGCATTGATATAATGCTTTAAGACTGCTTTACAGCACCCTTGTGAGACAGAGAACGTGCATACATTATCCTCATTTTATAGCTGAGGCAAGTAAGGTGGAGAGAAGTAAATTGACGTCCTCAAGGTTTACTCAGACAGCACTAAAATCAGAAATTGAATTCATGTTTTTTGACTTCTCATTCCCTTTCTGCTATCCTTGAAGGAGCAGATTATTAAATAGCAATAATATTACTGCCATTTGTCTAATGCTTTAAGGTTAAAATTGGGTTTAATTGGATCATTAAACTTAATGTTTAAGGTAAAAACTTTAAGGAATGTTTTACTCACATTAGCTCACTTGAGTCTCATAATAGTCCCTTAAGGTAAATATGGTAGCCATTATTCCCATTTTACAAAGGAGGGAAACTGAGGCTCAGAGTGATGGAGGGATCTGGCCATAGTCACCGTGTCAGAGGCAGAATCCAAATCTTGATCTCTCCTGACTCCCCATCATTGCAGTTGGGACTTTCACACTGTGCTTTATTGGCGTCCAGTGAGCTCCTCTCTCTGACTTAGACTAACCTCATCAGTCCCGCACTCGTCCCTGCTGACAATTTACAAAGCAGCTTTATTCCAAAATCAGCAGTTGCTGCAGGGGCGCCAATAGCTGAGAGTTCCGCAGTCGTCCTGGGGTTTGGAGGGAGAGTCAGGAGAAGCTAGTTTGAAGCCAGCCTCTGGCACTCCCCAGCCGGTGACCTTGAGCATGATCCCCTCTCGGTGCCTCCATTCTCTCATCTGTTAAGTGGGGAAGTTAAATTCAGACTATCATCCTCACAGAGCTTTGGGGTTCCGATGAAATAATGCACAGAAAAAGTCTGGGAAACAGCGGCACTTCAGTGTCAACTATCATTGTTATTAATTCTACCGCATATGTAAAGTCTAGTCTTGAGATATCCCCGTGAGATGAGGTGAAATTGTTGGGGCAGCTAGATGGTGCGGTAGATGGAGGACCTGACTTTGAGCAGTTGACACTTCCTAGCTCTGTGATCCTGAGCAAGTCATTTAACCCCATTTGCCTCAGCCCCACCCCCACCCCAAAAAAAAAAGTGTCTTTATTTCTGCTTCCCAAGCCGTCAGGAATTCTCCCATGCTTTCTCAGTCTTGCATTGGGCAGGGTGTTTACAGGTGGCTCCTTCCTCAGATTTCTCCTCTTCTAGACGCTTATCAGTCTCGCACCTTTCGTCTGTCGTTACTTAGGTGTTCTTGCTCACTGGAGCAGAGATTGGGGAATAATCCCCAGTTTCCCAGGAATTCATTTCCGGCTTGTCTCCGAAACCACAGCCATCTTCTTTATGAGGTAGCTATGAAGAACTCCCCTTAAAGACTATAAAGTCTCTAGATGAGTGAGTTGCTAGAAATTACATTCATTTTAACATTCACGGGATCTCCTCCGGGATCGTGTTATTCCTGCCACATTCTTGATTCTTACGAGCCCCCAGCTGGGTCCTGACTCAGGGCTCCTCCAGTAATGAGGTTCCGTCGTCATCATCATTGTCGGTTTGCTGTGACTTAGTAGTTCCTGGTAATGAAGGTGGATGACACATCCCTTGTTTTCATGAGTCAGACTCCCTGGGACACCGTCCCCCGTTGGGATAATTGTGTTCCACTGGAGGAGAAACATCACTGCTTTTCTGATTGGAAAATCAGGGTTTTCCTTTCTTGAGTTGAGATGTTCTTCATTCCCTGGAAACCAAAGCCAGACTTGGAGTCAGCCGTTTTCTGAATAAATCTTAGGTATTTAATACAGCGCTGCTTCCCTACTCGACCTCCTCTGGGGTCTGATTCCTTCATTCTCTACCTGCTGGCCACAGCCTGGAAACATGATGACCAAAAGTTACAAGGCTCGGGGCAGCGAGGAGCACCAGCCCTGAAGTCAGGAGGCCCCGAGTTCAAATCTGGTCTCAGACACTTCCTGGCTGTGTGACCCTGGGCAAGTCACTTAACCCCAGCCTCAGGGGGAAAAAGTTAGACAGCTTTAGGGAGACGGAGCAGTTTGGCTCACGGTCATCCGGTGTCAGTTAGGATCCTCCTCATTCAGCTCTTGGTTCTGTTCCTTATTGCTCTGTTGAGAAATAAGAAGACCTGATAATAGAAAGGGATTTAAAAAGTTAGACCTGGGATTCAATATTGTATAAAATGAGTCTTTTCCCTGCCTTACGCTACTTCTTTTCCCCTAATTTAAGTCAAACACGCTAAAATCCATTCTGCTTTTTTCTTTTTTCTCTCTCTTTCTCTTTTTTTTTTTTTTTTTTTTTTTTACTAAATACTGCCGACTCTGCTATACTTTGAAGTGATAGAGTTAAAGAGTTAATGAATTCATCTTCTGGGATGACTAACCGGCATACTATCCTTTCTTATGGACCCTCTCTGTCATCGTTTCCCAGTGTGCTTTGTAATGTTTATATTTTATGTTCTATAACAAAACTGACCCTCCTTCCTCCTTCCTGAGAGACGAGCTGTCTCCTTATAAATTAAGATTTAAGTATCCAGGATGATAGCTTGTATTGGCTCGTTCCATCAAAATGTGTGCCTAACAAATAGCCACACCGTTTCCCCCCAGTCGGCCAATCCGTCTTAATTTCTCTACTCCGATTAATGAAAAATCACTTCCTGAATTCCGCAAAGGAGATTTTTTTTAAAAAAAAAAAACTTTCCTTAAAATGCCATGGCCTTGAGTCATCATAAAATGACTCTTGAAATTGATAAATGGGAATTATTTCCATATTCTTTGGCTCTTAGTCTCTTTCTTAGACAAACTGACTTCCGCCCCATGGACCAGAGAAAATGATGAAAGAGGATGCTTTTAAAACATACAGCATAACCTTTTTTTCTTTTCATAGCATTAATCTTATCACTGGTCATTTAGAGGAACCCATGCCAAATCCCATAGATGAAATGACAGAAGAACAAAAGGAATACGAGGCCATGAAACTTGTCAACATGCTTGATAAACTTTCCAGGTATTGTATTCCCATCTGGGTTTGCTCGGGGTGATTTTTTTGGTTTGGGTTTTTTTTTTAATTTGTCTATTTCTTTGTCTCTCCTTGAGAGCGCCCTTAGGATTCCAAAAGTCTTCCATGATGAATGGGGACATCTGTCACGGCCCTCGTGGCTTCTCATACTCGTTATTGCCGGATCTGGGCTAATCCAACAAGCATTTATTAAGGCCCTGCTGTGTGCATTGGTTTTATAAAGAAAAAACAAAAAACAGCCCCTGTCCTCAAGGTGCTTACATTCTACATCGTGGGTATGAGCTACATAAATAGGCAAGCGCATACATAAGAGTCTTTCACCTTTTTTGGTGGCTTGGACCCTTTGGCGGTCCGTCCCTAGGCTTCTCAAAATTATGTTTTGAAATACATAAAATAGGAATGCAAAGGAAGTCAGTGATATTGAAATAAAGATGTCCTTTTCCCCCCATTCACGCTCACGGATTCCCTCCGCCACCCTCCCTTTTGCCCCCAAATTAATGATTAAACTGACCATTGGGAAAAGAGGGAGCGAGCATAAATTAATGAGGAAGATGGCTAAGGCTTCCCGTTCTCTGCCTGTGCCGGGTGTGCCTTCTTGCCATTCTTATTTGGCGTGTGAAGGTGGCCGCTGGCTTACCGGAGCATTCACTGATTTGAGCCTGTCAGTCTTCAGTAGGGGCGCCCTTATTGGAACCAGTGCTTTTGTAGTTCCCCTCCCCCTCCAATCATGATGTTTAATTTTCATTTTTGACATCTGACATTGAAGCTCTGACCGGTGGAGGGTCTTACTCAGGGCTGCTTACTCCGGTCCTTGAGGGCCTCAGGTTTAGGGGCACTCTCTTCACTGATGAAGGTTGTCGCTGGTCTGTGCTTTAGTAAATGGCTTCTGTGAGTTGCCGTGGCGGGCAGCTTTCTGACGAGGACCTCTCCCACGTTAGTCACCCTGGCACCTGCTTCCACCTTAGCGCAGGAGCTTCCCGAGTCACGGGAGGCGAGGCCTCGGACGAGGCTTTCTGTGGAGTGAGTGGGTGGTCCTGGGAGCGCAGACCCGCGGGGCCGGGCCACGGGCCTGGAGAGTCGGGGCGCTAGATTAGAGGGGAGGCAGAGCTTAGTGCTAGTGCAGACCCTCTGCTGGCTCGTTGTGGGGCCCGGGTTTGGCCTGCTTTGGGTAGTTTTCCATCAGTTGCCCTCAGAACTAAGAGGTGGGCGTGGGGGGGAAACAGGAGCGATCACTCCCGGGGGGTCCAGCTGCAGGGGACGATGTGTGGAAGGGCCACAGAGGTGGAAATCGGTCCTCACGAAATAGGTGCCTTTGCTGTATTCTGAAGTTTAAAGGTCTTCAGTGTTGGTGCTAGGGGCAGGGAAATGTAGGGCAGAAAGAGCTAAAGCCGAAGCAGAATGGCGTTTATACTTAGCTAATCATCAGCCCCCGACTGTTTCATTCACTCTGGTGTCTTTGTCCGAGGTGCTCTGATGGGCCTAGTACAGCAGATCATCCCTTTTAGTCAGTTGTAGCTGCCGCCATCTTGATTTTGCAGAGGGGAAAGGGAAACAGAAAGGTTGGATTCCACCGGGACGTTGTGCCTTCCGGGGACCCCGAGCATTTGCTAAAGCACTGATCAAAGAAATGGCCGAGACGATTGTGACTAACCCCTGTGGGCTCTGCACAAAGAGAGCGCTTGGCCCTGCCTCTGCTTAAAGATGTGGGACTCCAAGTGGGGAGAACAAGAACTGGCAGTAGCGAGGGCACTTTTCTTCCTAGGTCCAGGGAAGCGGACACTTTAGCCTCCCCGCTCTCCCTGAGTCTCTGGGGTGCTGCAGGAAGCGAGGCCTGGGCTTACCCTCCTCACCTGGCCCCGAGGGCCGTGCAGATTAGCCACTCTTAAAACTTTCGGGCTCCCAGAGGGGCCGGGCAGCCTGAGAGCCGGTGGCCGAGCCCGTGTTCGCTAAACCTCAGCGCCCCCGGGACGCCGCGCGCCCGGACGTTTCATGGTATTCCGTGGTGGAAGTCCTAAGACTGGCTGGTTCCCCAGGGAAGCGTGCCGGCCGGGGTGGAGATGTCAGCGCCCCCACAGGCCTGCTTTGCGGAGGGGAGGGGGAACTAACCCCACAGACTCTTATCCGATGAATGGCTCCTTTGATCCTTGCCGAGCATGTCTCTTACTAGACGGCTGGCCGCTCTCCTTACGTCTCCAGGTCCGAGACAGAAGGCAGCACCAGCCGGGTCCCTGGATGCCTTCTCTCCCAGTCAGGCCCAGGTGGAGAAGGGAGGGGAGGCCTTCTGTCTCTTCCCCTCACCCTTCTTGCCCTTCCCCAATTCGAGGAGATGCAGGGCCCCCCGCGACTCTGGCAGGCGCAGGGTCTGTGTGGGGTGACGGCCCAGCCGCTGTGGCTGCAGCCCCTTACGCCCCTTACTGCCTACCCCCTGCAGAAAAAAATGGGGAGACTTGTGGGCTTCCAGAGTAAACGGACCGAGAGGTCGGGCCCGGAGGCCTTTCTGGGGGTTTCTTTAGTGCTCTCTTTACCCCCTTTCTTTTTTGTCTCGAAAGCCCTCCACCAGTCCTGGGCCCAGCCGCAAGGCAACAGCAACGCTCCCCGAACCCTTGTATTTCCGCATTTGTTCTGAGCGAGTGAATGTTGCCCATCCCGATGGGGGGGGGGCGATCCCAGGGCCTCACATGGAAATGCTTAGCCCGTAGAATGTAGGCTCCTCAAAGGCAGGGACTGTTTTAATTTGGCCTTCGTAGTCCTAGCAGCTGGCACAGTGCCTGGAACACAGCAGGCACTTAATAAATGCTTCGATCATTGGATTAAAGTGAACCCAATTTTCAAAAGGACAGACATTTATCAGGCACCTTCTGGTGCGGAGCTCTGTCCTGGGGACCGGAGGAGCTACAGAGTTCAGTCGAGCTGATGCGCTGTCCATCGGCATCTCGGTCCCAGAGCACCCTTCCCCTTCCCCCAGGCTCCGGCAGCTCTGGAGCTCTTGGGCCAGGCGCCTTTCGCTTCCTCCCCGACCGGGCCTGTGTCCCCGCCCCCCGTGCCCCCCTCCTTCCACCGGGTCCCGCTTATGGAGGGTTGTATGGGGAAATCTTCAGCATTTGATTCTCTCAGTAAAATCTATCCTTTCTGTTGAAAACAGATGCTCTCTGCACTATATCACGCTGGACTCTGACGGCCTGGGTTCGTATCCCAGCTCTGACACTGACTAGCTGTGGGAACTTTGGGCAAGTCTTTCCATCTTTCTGAGGTTCAGCTTCCGTCTCTGGGAAAAAGCAGGGGACATGCTCAGGCTCAAAGCTGGGGCGGCAGCCACTGCTCAGGTGCACGTAGAGACCCCCACCCGGCCGGGGGCAGCATCCTTGGCTTCAGGGAGCCCCGGGCGAGGCTTAGTCACGGCCACTTGGTAGCGCTCAGGAAGGGCGCAGGGCCCACGGCGCTAGCTCGATGGTAGATTTTGTGGTTTCCTAGGCAAGCTGCTTTTTCTCTTCTGTTCATGGGAACAGTCGTGCTAATCAAGTAAAGTTCAGGCTAAAAACTTTTATTTAATTGTAAAATGATAGAAATTATTACAGTATTTATAGCAACTTATTTTTTTTTTACTTAAAACTAGGTTCTAAAGAGAAGGCTAGTGAGAGTCTGAGTAATTTTATTCTGTTCGGGAGAGACACGTAGATGTTGGAAAGGGGATTAGTTGGGGGAAGTCGGCCTTTGCATGCCATTAGCTGGAACTACGGGATCTCCCTCCCTTAGAATGTGAGCTCCTTGGAGGATAGGGCCTGTCTCATTCTCTGTCTCCGCATCCCCACCACCTACACAGCGCCCGGCGCCTGTAGGCCCTTCATAAAGACTTGTTGGTTTAGCGATTGATTTCTGCCAACCAGTGAGCTCTAAATTGCCTCCTCGAAGAAACGCGGGGATCGGGCTGGGCTTGCTCACGGGTCCCCGAGACGGTGTGTGGTGGAAAGGGCACCGGAATGAGAAGGAAGCCGGGGCTCTGCCCCGCCCCGCCACTACCCTCCTCCTAGGGCGCTAGGCCTCCCTTGTCTGTGAGCTAATGACAGGCCGGGACGAAGGTCTCCGCCAAGCCCGGGGCTGTCGGTAAGTCGGGTGCCCTGGGCCCCGGAGCCCCGAGCTCGCCCGGCCGGAGAGAACCTTCCCCGAGGACGCTCTGCGCTGGATGTTTGCTCCCTCAGCTCCTGAGCCTCCCCCTCAGGGTAAGAGCGTGGTCGGTGCCAGGTGCCGCTGGGCGTGCCGGTATTTCCTTCCTCCCTTTTCTTTTACCATGTCTTTTATGAATGTCGTCCCATCCCAGTCACTTCTGTATCCCCACCTCCCTCCAGGTGACCCCTTTTCCCCAAGCATGTATTTGCATCTCTCTGCTCACTTCCCAGTGTGCGGAGCCACACTCCGAGGAGGACCCAGCCTGGAAAAACGGAGGCTTCCCGTGGTAGATTCCGGGCCTGGGAACCGGAATGGCCGGCACGAGAGGGACAGGTGCCCTGGCCGGGAAAGAGCCGGCGCGTCTGCCACTGAGGACAGGCCGGCTGCATCCGGAGGGTCCCGGTGGCAGCAGCTCCCAAGGGGAAGAATGATTCCCCCTGAGCAGATGGAAGAAGGAAAAGGCTCATGTTGGAAGAGAGGCTGTACTCCCGGTGCTGCACACATGTGGTCAGGGAAAGAGACCCGCGGCCTCAGACAGCAGCCAGGCTGGACACTGAGCCTTCTATGGAAAGTCTCCCTGCACAGAACGTGCCGGAGCCTCCCGTCTCTCTTTCTCCCCCTTCTCTCTCTGGCTCTGGCTCTATCCACTTTCTCTATTTCCCCATCTTTCTTTTCTCTCTCTCTCTCTCTCTCTCTCTCTCTCTCTCTCTCTCTCTCTCTCTCTCTCTCTCTCTCTCTCTCTCTCTTCTCTGTCCCCCCCATTTCTACCTTTCTCTTTTTCTCCCTCCTTTCCTGTGTCTCTCTCTCCTCTCTGTCTCTCTCTCTCTCTCTCTCTCTCTCCTCTCTCTCTCTCTCTCTGTCTCTGTCTGTCTCTCTCTCTCTCTCTCTCCCCTCTCTCTCTGTCTCTCTCTCTCTTTCTCTGTCTCTCTCTCTCTCTCTCTCTCTCTCCCCTCTCTCTCTGTCTCTCTCTCTCTTTCTCTGTCTCTCTCTCTCTCTCCCCTCTCTCTCTCTCTCTCTCTCTCTTCTCTGTCTCTCTCTCTCTCTCCCCTCTCTCTCTCTCTGTCTCTCTCTCTGTCTCTGTCTCTCTCTCTCTGTCTCTGTCTCTCTCTCTCTCTCTCTCTCTCTCTCTCTCTCTCTCTCTCTCTCTCCCCTCTCTGTCTCTCTCTCTCTTTCTCTGTCTCTCTCTTTCTCTCTCTTTCTCTTTCTCTCTGTCTCTCTCTCTCTCCCTCTCTTTCTCTCTGTCTCTCTCTCTCTCTCTCTCTCTCTCTCTCTCTCTCTCCCCTCTCTGTCTCTCTCTCTCTTTCTCTGTCTCTCTCTTTCTCTCTCTTTCTCTTTCTCTCTGTCTCTCTCTCTCTCCCTCTCTTTCTCTCTGTCTCTCTTTCTCTCTCTTTCTCTTTCTCTCTGTCTCTCTCTCTCCCTCTCTTTCTTTCTCTTTCTCTATGTCTCTTTCTCTCTCTCTTTCTCTCTCCCCCCCATTTCTACCTTTCTCTTTTTCTCCCTCCTTTCCCGTGTCTCTGTCTCTGTCTCGTTCTCTCTCTCTCTTTCTGTCTCTCTCTAAGGCCTTTGCCGTTCGTGCTTGAGGTCACAGTTTATGACAAGTCTTTCCTGATCCCTCAGCTCCTGGTGTTTCCTCATTTCTATGGCAACATCGTCGATCTAGAGCCCAGGGACCTCCGAGGACCTTGTGGCCAGCACTTTGATTTTCCACGAGGTTCGCAGGGAGCCAATGACTTGTTCAGTGTCCTAGCCCCTAAGTGTCTGAGGTGGGACTTTCACCCACGGAGATTCTCTGTTCTCTGATGTTTTCCTTGCAGGAAGAAGTCAGCTTCTTGAGGGCAGGGACCATACTGGTTTTGGTTTTGTGTTCCTAGCACATATTAGGCACTTAATACTTGCTCACAGGCAGTAGCACAAAATAAGAATTTAATAAATACACATGAGTTTTGGTTGGAAAACCAAGTCGTGGCATCTGTCCCCAAGTAGCCATCCTAATGCTACCCCACAGACTAGTGGCCGTTAGGAACCTGCAGTAGCCTCTTTATTTCTCCATGGGAAAAGGACAAGAAAAGCCGGGCCCGGGTCGTTACCGACGGCCTCGAGCCTCAGAGCGGGCCGAGCGATTTCTGTGATTCGGTAAATGGGGGCATTTCAGGCGGGTGCTTTAAAACCAGACCAGATCATTATTCTCCAACTTGGAATTTCACCTACAGCATCTCCAGCTCCGGGCCTCCTGGATTCAATGGCGGCTCGTTCTTTATGGAGCACTGTTGAAAAGAAGCTTGGTATTAATTAAAATGTTTTATTTATATCCGAACTTCTCCCTCCCGTCTCACAAATGTTAGGAAGAATTAAATATTAAATGCCTCATTTAAAAATGTCAGACCTCTTTTTCCAAGCCAACCTTATATTAATAGCAAGAATCCCATTGCCAGTGAAATGATTCCCAATTATCCCAGCTCAGGTTTTGTTAGACATTGAAGAGAAGTCAACAAAACAAGTATGTAACCGAACCTGGCTAAAAAGCAGCCACACTCATTAAAAACCCAGAATTAATCAGGGGCTGATTGAAGGAAGCGGTGGCAACGGTGGGGTTTTCTCCTACCCCCCCCCCCCTTCTTTTCTTCTTTTCTAATCATAGAACAAAATCATGTTACATAAAAGGATCGGAACTATTCTTCGGCACTCAATTAGAGGGAGGTGAATAGGTCCCTAACATGCTTCTTTGTCCAAAGAGCAGGCTGGTGTTTGCATGACTGCCGGCTCGTTACGGTCCCCGTCATTAAGTCCGCGTGTGTCAATCCTGTCCACGGCGGCACAGACAAGAAAGAACCCCCCCCCGAGAGTGAGGGAGTGGGCTTAGAGTCGTTACCGACTAAATGGCAAGCGAGAGCCGGAGACTCGCCTAGGTAAATTCGAAGGCGACTCTCAGGAGACTCCCCAGAGGGGACCAGGAATGCATTTCACCAGCCACTTCATTGTGTCCTTGTTTCCTAACAAGTGCGCTGGAAGCAAGCGTTTTGTTGGAGGCCCGGAGACCGCGGCCTGGAGCCCGGGTCAGGGAAGGTGTTGGATAAGTGCGGCTCTGGGGGGACCAGTCGGGCCCTTCGTCCCGGAGGCCTCAGACTGTGCCAGCCGCAGCGGAGCGCCCACCTGGGTTTCTAGGGAGATTCGGAAAGTTAAAATCCTTCGGACGAATGACCCCTTGCCACTCCCCTCTTCCACTGGTGCTCTTAAGCACCCAGGTCAAAGGAGACCAGAAGCCCCCGAGATTTGCAGAAGTTTGGGGACAGACCATCCTGAAGCGTCACAGGGATGTAGATCCAGAACCTGAGAGACCTTAGAGGCTATGGAGTCCAGGGAAAAGGGGCTTGAGGAAATGTGTCTGTCAAAATCTGAGGGTAGAAAATTAAAAACCGTGGGACAGGGTCCCCTTTCCCCCTGCCCCTAGATCACTGAGAAGCATTTAGTGGGCTTTTCTGATCGGGCCCGAGAGGAACATTTCGGAACAAGTAGGTTGGATCCCTGCCTTTGCCGCTTAGTACCCAGAGGCTTTGGGCAAGAGCTGTAACTACTCTGCCTCAGTTTCCTCATCTGTGGATAAGGGTGTTGGACCAGGTGACCTCCAAGACTTAGGCCCTCCAAGGGGGTCACCATACTTCTGGGGCCAGTAAAGGATGTCTTCCTGGTTGTATAGTCAAAAGAATTAGGCTTTTTTAGCGGTAGTCTCTGTGGTTCCTTTCCTCCTTGGCCCGGTGAGCCACAAGGAGGGATTCTCTCCACGAAGGCATCCTGGTTAATGAGTAAAGGAGGGGGGACTCTCCTTAACTTTTGGTTAGGATGAATTTGGTGGAACTGAGTTGTTACCGCGTGAAAATCTTAATCGTGAGACAGCACTAGCTGATTCTTGTCAGATGCCCCTCCCCAGTAATTAAAAGCGCATCCAGAAATTGGCTCTGCCCTCCTGGTGGAGCACAGGAGGAGGAAGAGCTCTTTCCAGGGAGTCTGGTGCTCTTCAGCTGTGAGCGGGCTAGCTCTCAGTCGCTTGCTGGAACGGGGCATGGATCCACATGGGCTTTAGTCATCCACTGACCGTTTTGCAAAAGGTGATTTTGTTCTTTATTGACTATTGAAAATTAGGTGTGCCACGAAGGCGTGTACCACGCAGATATTTGTGTCTCATATATAACCATGCAGTCCTATTAGTAACCATCCGGTGAATGTTAAGTGCCTTCTAGGCGCGAGGCTTTAGGGATATAAGTACTCAGGTGAGACAGTTCCTGCCCTCTAGAAGTTTCTGGAAAGCATATAACATGCTCACAAGTGAATAAACATAGGAGAGGGAGAGGAGCTAGACTTGTGATTTCAGTGGGAAATCCCAGGGGAGGAACCTTCCCCCATCGATGCAGGTTGGTACCGTCCTTCTAGCTGTGTGACCCTGGGCAAGTCACTTAACCCCCCCCCCCCCAATTGCTTAAAAAGAAAAAAGCACCAGAGTGTGGTACAGGAGAGCGGCAGGTAGGGCTGGCTTCCTCTGAGGTATTTGATTGGAGTGTACAGTGAGGGCAGGGGAGTCATGGCAAGTATCTCTGGAGCCATATTGGAGGTTGCCCGATGCTGGAGGCCAGAGGAAGCCATCGAATCTTCTTGAGTGATGGAGTGACAGACAGACAAGTCGTTCACGTGCTTTAGGAAAATAATAACCTTAGGGCTATACTTTACAAATGTTTCATTTTTACCTCACGGTAACCCTCAGAGTCGAGGGCTATTTTTGTCAACGTTTTCTAGATGGGAAACTGAGGCAGGTAGAGATGAAGTGATGGACTCGAGATCTCACATTTAGCGTCTCAGGCATGATTTGGTTTTGGGTCTCCCATATTCTGCTTCCAACACTAGCTCGATCGCTGTCACTCGGATGAAAGCTTCGAGTGTAAAGTGGAATAGGGAGAGACTTCCGCTGGAAGTGAACCAGGGCGCTCACAGTGTGAGCACTATGGAGGGAGACAGAACAGACAATGTCTGGCAATGAGTGGATTTGGTGGAGGGGACGCTGCGAGGGTGGATGAAGAATAGGGGTACCCTCGACAGAAAGAGGGGGTTGGGGTAGATATTGGATTCTGTTTGAGATGTTGAGGGGATATTCCAGTGGAAATGTCCCACGGATGGTTAGAGGTAGAGGAATGGAATTCAGGAGAGAAACAAATAGAGAGCATAGAGTGAGAAAAGCAGGCCGGTGGCGGAGTATTCGGGCCCACAGAAGGATCGATGGGTCCGGCAGGGAGCAGCAGAACGGGGACTTGAAGACCCAGGCGAGAGAATACATCCAGAAGAGGAAGGAGGCCGACAGCCGGATGCGGCAGAGAATCGTGGAACGCAGGGACAGACGCGGACGGTGTCCCCACAGATGTGATCGGGACTCCTCAAGAGAGGGCAGCTTTCAGACTCCCAGATCCAGCCCCCACTGCGGCAGATCTGGCCCATCTCCTGCCTAATTCCTTTTCCCTAACCCAGAAATCTTGTACTGAGGGAGACCCGGTTGGAGCCTTTAACCCAACAGGAGTTCTTGCCGTCCCCATCGGGCTCCGGGCTGTGACTGGGCGGCTGCCTCGTGGCCTTTCTCTCGGTGCACATGTGGACCACGCTCCCGCTGTTTCTGCAATCCACCCTTCCACCGTCCATTGAAGTCAGAACCCTCCTCTTGTCCCACCTCGAGACCTCGGCCCACTTGGGCCGGGCGAGGTTTCTGAGCAAAGTTCTTCCCTCTCACTCCAGATCTTTCCTCCTCCTTTCAGCCGCTGCCATGTAGTTTCTGGTTTTAGGCCCGGGTTTTTGTTTGTTGCTTTTGGGGTTGATTTTGAGAGCTTGGGACAGTTTTGTTTTGTTGGGGGTTTGGGCTGGGAGTTTAGCAGCTTTCAAGCATTTTAAGGGAAATGTCGAAATTGCTGGTGATTATCAAAGTAGGGAAAGACTGAATTGGTTAGCTCAGCACTCTCTTTGCCATAATCTCCGTGTAATAAATAAGAGCATATGAAAGGATTAAATAAATCTTTCCTAATACTTTTTGATTGGCTTAATCAATAATTAATCATCTTTAGATGAGGCTGTAACTTGTGGAGTAGATATAATTGGATTAGCCATGGAGAGGCCACTGGGGAGCTTTGAAGAGATTAAAATGGCTGTCAATCCCATAATTAAACTGCCACAAATAAAAGCAATCTTGTTTAAAAAAAAGGAGGGGGGGGGGTGAAGGGTGAAAAGACCCAGTGAGCAGGGGGGAAGGGGGCTAATGCTACATGGAGCAACAGGTACTTCAGCACCACAAGAGACTGGACAGAGGGAAAGGCTGCTGAATTTCTCTAAATGAATTGAGCGTCTCCACTGCCCCCACTTAATGGTGTGCCTGGTTCGGGGGGACAGGTGAAACTTGAACAGCTCCCCCCAGCTCTTCCCCCACCCCGGAACAAAGCAGATTCACAAAAGGGAAAATGGAGATGGCTTTTTACTTAGAAGAGAAGGGACCTGCCCCTCGTCCAGAGCCCATTTAGACCCTGACTTTTCATGCCTTTTAATTGGCTTAGTAGGTTTGGCCTCTGTGAATGGGGCTTTTATCTCCCTCCCTTTTCCCCCCTTCCAGAACCCCTTTCATCTTTCTTGTTGCAAACACCCTGAGAGAGCTTCAGGAAAACACTTTGGTTTTGAGGACTCTTTTTTTAAAGGATGTGGATCTGGAGGGGTGGGGGCGGCCCTGTGTGTGCATGCGCCTGCGCCCACGCAAAAGCAAACAGGAGATGCTGGTGAATACTTTTTCCCCCTCTTTCTTTTCTTCCCTTTTTCCAGAGAGGAGGTGATTAAGCCCATGGGTGTGCGGCCGGATGGAACAATGGCTCCTTTGGAGGAAACTCTCTGCCAGTACCACGCCAACAAGGAGAACAGCTCCGACTCCGACTGAACGAATCACCTGCTCCACTCTCAATATCGCTTTCATCAGCATCTTTCTCTGTAGCCCCAGGGGGAAGTCTTTCTCCAACATCTAGGCCCTTGCTTTTTGGCTGGAAGCACATTCACTGGTTTACTTCTTCAGCGTCCGGGATACTGAACGGGGTGATTCTGTGGGATTTGCTATATTGATACTGAGGCACCGAACGGTACAGAATGTTAGTGGGGTGCCGTTTACCCAAGGGCGGGGGGAGGGGAGGGAGGGAAACGGGGAGGGGGGTTGATGTGTAGGGACAAAAAAAATTATTGCATTTCACGAGGATGGGACAGGACATTTGGTCTGCCGGGGCCCCTGGTCAGAAAGGATGGACAAGCGCCCCCACCCACGCTCCTCGAACGACGGCGTCGGACGAAGACCGAATCACGTGGCGAGTGCCGTGTCCCGCCTGCTTAGGGGAAGCCAGAGCAGCTGCTCCGTGGCCCCGGTATCATCTCACCACTTACACGTCTCGATTATATTTAAAGCTATCATATGAATATATATGTATACACACACATGCACGCGATTGCACAGAGGCTGCCCCCAACTAGCATTTCTTCTCTAAGCTCATTGTTTGTGACTCAGAATGCAATTTCCCATAGACCGGTCATTATGCATGGTGGTTAGGTTCCTAGATCAACCTAAAAAAAAACACAAAAAACAACCCTATTTAATCCCCCAACTCTATTTAACCTACAGTGTCCCTGATGTGTTGTATATAATAATAGAATAGTCTCTAGCTGATATTGCCCCTATGGGGAATAGGCATTCTGAGTTCCAAATCGGGTGGTCGAGGATAGCGGCCCGTCGCCCCAGCAGCGCCGCGGGACTGGGGTCTCCGGCAGCGAGAGCTGCTTGGGGGTGGGAAGGAGAGGGGAGACCGGCTTCGGGGCTGGGAAAGCCCAGGGTTCGGGCCTAAGCGGGGTCTCGGTCAGTTGGGGGCTGCCTCTCTGTGTCTATGTGTCTCTAGAGATCCATTCATTACCGTACATAATCAGGTTGTTAATGGTAACTTTATATATTTAAAAAACAAAAAAAAAAAGATTAAGACCACAAAATTGTTGGTTTCTGCTAATTTTGTTAGGGATGTTCATTTTTATTTTTAGAGTGTGTCAGGATTTTAGGACCGAAGAGTAGAAAAATGAATCATGTCATAGAAAGAGGGGACCTACTAGATCAAGTCAGAAGGAGTTTGGTTTCCTTTTTATACATATATAGATAATGTGCTTAACCACTGCCTTTTAAAACTTTAAATTAAATAAAATATTGGGGTTGATTCAGCTTGGTCATGGTGTGGTTTTTTTATGGGAGGGCATAGTAAATGCTAGTGCTGTCGAATCAAAAGTTCTTAAATTTGGGAGGGGTCTCGGGTCATGGAGTCCAATCCCCTGCCTCTCCATCATTCACATCTACAGGATCCTGACAGAGGGTCTCGTGGTCCCAGCTTGACCTCTGCCAATGAGAGAAAGACTTCCCACTTTACAGCGTAATGTGTTCTGTTCTCAAGATGTTGTCTAGTGAGGAAGTGGAGTCAGGAATTCTGTGAGTTGTGGGGAGGGCTTAATATGACCCCCGCTTGCATCCCCCCCTTTCTCTGCTGACCAAGGGCAGAGTCTACCCTTACCGAACAGTTTTCTCCCTTTGGTGAACAAACTCCCCGCCTCATATTCCTGAGCCCATATTGGTCCCTGGGGGTAATTAAAAGACCTAGATTAGCAACTACCCAAAGTACGATTTCCCTCCCATGTCCCTAAGTGGCCTCCCGCCCGCAGTGGACACCACTGGCAGAGTCGGCTCCGTATTGGGGGCAGCAACCAGTACGAGACCCTGACCTTTCCTTTTAGTTTTGGATGGGACAGAATGATGTGCGTAGAGCGGATGGATCAGGGTCTGCTCCCCCCCCCCCAATCACCCCTCTTCCAGAATTCCCCATTTACCCCCAATGCCTCACCAGGTCCCTAACCTCAACATCCGGGTCAGCTCCCAGACTTTGTCTTACTACTTCTGTATTACTTCCAAGTTCAGGGCCTGATCCCCCTCCCCTCTCCTAGACTACTGCACTAGTGTTCTAACTCATCTCCCAGTTTCTGGTTCTCACCACTCCAATCCACCCATTTAGCTTCCAAAGTGATTTTCCTAAAAGGTCGTTCTCATGCGTAATAAACTCCAAAGTCTCTGTATTGCTTCTAGGACTCATATTTATCTCATCCCTTTTTAATTTCTTTTTTTTTTCTGCAATTTTTATAATTACATCAATTATTAACATAATAGTGTCACAGATATAATTTTAAAATAGGCAACCGTATATGTATTGGGGAATGTATCCTCAAAAATAATTTACTGAAAAGGATTATTAAGTTATCCAGACTGTTTAGAGACTATAGGCTTCTACCCAAGTGAAATTTTGTTCCTACTCTACCTGTGGGTTCCAGTTCTGATTCGATATCATCTATAATCCTCCTCCACAGTTTCAAAGATTTGAAAAAGCCTTTGTGTTTCCCCTAAGTATTCTCCTTTTCAGGTTAAATCTCCTCAGTTCCTTTATCCAGTTCTCATCTGGCTGTCAAGACCCATCAGCATCCTAGTCACTCTCTGTGAGCTCTAACCTGTAAACATCCTTGTAGCCCATGACCTGGACAGGGTAGAGAGGAGCTGTCCCCTCCTTTGTTCTGAAGGCTGCTGTTCTGTGAATGCACCCTCTTACTTGGAGGGAGATGAGGGAAGGGCATGGAGCGGCCATATCATTCCCTCTTATTGTAGCAGCCAAAATCTTGAATTTTACCCCTATCTCCATGGATATATGTGTAATTAATTTTTTAAACATGGCAGTGGAAGGAAATAAGCATTTAAGCACCTACTGTGCACTAGGCAGTGTAAGTGCTAGAGCTTCAGAAATGGTGTAGTTCCTGCCCCTAAAGAGCTTAAAAACCCTATTCAGAGATAAGTAAATGTAAGGTAGACACACAATAAATTAAAAAGTTATGGCGGGGGAGTGGGGGGTAAGAAGGGGGCAGCTAGGTAGTATAATGGATAGAGTACCAGTCCTGGAGTTAGGAAGATCTGACACTTGACAATTCCTAGACGTGTGACCTTGCACAAGTCACTTAACCCCAATTGCAAATAAAAATTATAGAAGGGAGTGGGACTAACACGAATGTGGATCAGGAAAAGTAGTACTTGAATTAAGGCTTCAATGGAGCCAAGGAGTTTAAGAGGCTATTCATTTATCCCCATAAAATTTCAACCGATTAGTTCCTGCCTGCTAAGATATGTTTCTAGATTCTAACCATCATCCAGTATCTTGGATGTCCTTCCCTTATGTGTTATCCATTAGTTGGATGAGCAAATTTTCTTTTTTTTTTTTTTCTTTTAAGAATATTTTTAATAATAGCTTTTAATTTTCAAAATTCATGCAAAGAGAGTTTTCAACATTCACCCTTGCAAAACCTTGTGTTCCACATTTTTCTCCCTCCTTTGTCTCATCCCCTCCTCTAAGACAGCAAGCAGTCCAATATATGTCAAACATGAGCAATTCTCCTATACACATTTCCACATTTAGCGTGCTGTACAAAAAAATCAGATCAAAAAAGGGGGAAAATGAGAAAGCAAAAAAAACAAAGCAAAAAAAAAAAAAAAAAAGCAAGCAAACAACAAAAAAAATGAAAACACTATGTTGTGATCCAACTCGTTCCCACAGTCCCTCTGGGTGCAGATGGCTCTCTCCATCCCAAGTCCATTGAAATTGCCTTGAGTTGAAAGGAGCCAGTCCATCAGAATTGATCACAAAATTTTGTGCAATGTTTGAAAAACAAATTTTCTATGCCTTCGTCCCAGATGAAAAAGTTGAACCTGATGGGGCCGAGGATTCAGGGCCTCTGTTCCAAGAAGTCTCTGGATAATGCTGTTATAACCGGAAGAACGTCTAAGAACATAAGGCTTGGTGGGGAAAGGAAATGTTATTTTTGCTGTATTTCCATCGCCTGGAACAATCCCTGTCACATTGTTCCATCCTTTCAGTCATGTCTGATTCATCCTGGCTCTATTGGGGGTTTTCTTGACAAAGACACTGAAATGATTTGCCATTTCCTTCATTTTACAGGTGAAGAAACTGAGGCAATAGGATTAAGTAACCAAAATCACACAGCTAGTATGTATTTAAGGCTCCCTGAGTCCAGTCCTGCTGCTCTATCCACTGTACCATCTAGCTGCCCATAAAGTTAGAGTTTAATATATTTCTGCGGATTGGTCAATCACCAATCACCATGAAAAAGTCCATGCTGAAATGGGCAACATGGAAGTGTTTTGCATGATTTCACATTATGATGGCTAACGTATTTCTTGCCTTCTCAATAGATGGGGAGAAACTGGAGGGAGGGAGAGGATTGGGAACTGAAGTTTTTTTTTAAAGCAAACGTTTAAAAGAAAAAAAGGGGAAGTCCATGCGGGGTCAGAACAGAAGTCCAGCTGGCCTAGTAGAACTTTTTAATGCCTTTGGTTTCTCTTCTTGTACCAAGAAAAAGTAGAGTTTGATGGTCTCTAAACCAGACTCCTGAAAGGAAGAAAATGCATTTATTGGATGTGGAACAAGACCATAAATAGTCTGATATGTACTTTTCTCCATAGCCGCTGAAAGTAGATCAATCCATCACCATTTACTTACCGATAAATATTGACTAAGCAAGCAACTTGACTTGCTTGAGTTGGGTGCTTGACAGACAAAGAGAAGAAATCATTCTTGCCTTTCTTTACTTAAGGGACTTTCATCTTGGAGGGCTAATGGACAATGCACAATCACAATCCCACTGGAAGATGATAATTCATTTTCATTGCAGGCAATAGTGGGGGAGGGGGGTAAAGATAGAGGAGGTAAAGGGCTAGAACTGGATTCAGGAGAAGATTAGGATTGAATCTAATTTCAGACATCTTCTAGTTATGTGACCATGGACTGTTCATCTTCTTGGAGCCTCAAAAGTTCCTTATCTATAAAATGGAAATGATAGAACCAACTTCATTGGGTTTGGGGGAGGAACAAAGGAGACAAGGTATGGGAAAAGTTGTAAATCTTATAAACCAGCAATTATTATTTTCTTATTTTAGGGGAGTTTCAAAGAGATGGGTTCAGGATTCCAGGACCCATTTATCCTATTATTATTTTCTTTCTATATTTATATTTCCTTTATATTCAAATTTATATTATATTTAATATTCTTTATATATATATAACTGCTTTTTGTAGTTGAGTAAAAGTTTTAGGATATGAGCTCATCTAGAGACCCAATGAAACCCTTCTTGAAAACCATAACCTGAAGATGACTGGGGCTGTGTTTTCTTACTGTTAGATAGGCACACATTGTTCAATGATCAACTACCCATAGACTTCTCAACAGTACACTGATCCAAGACAATTCCAAAAAAACATGTAATGGAAAATACCGTCCACATCCAAAGAAAGAACTATGGAGTCTGAGTGTAGATCAAAGCATACCATTTTCACTTTTTTCACTTTGTTTTTTCTTTCTCATGGTTTTCCTCTTTTGTTCTAATTTTTTCTTTCATCACAAAACTCATTTATCCTGGTGTTTTTTTTTTTTTTAATACTTTAGTCGCTGAAACGACTACTTTTTGTAGTTGATTAAAAGTTTTAAGATGTAAGCTCATAGTTTTCTCCTTTAGTTCTGATTTTTCTTTCATCACAAAATTCATTTATTTTGGTTTTTTATACTTTAGTCGCTAAGACGACTACTTTTTGTAGTTGAGTAAAAGTTTTAAGATGTAAGCTCATAGTTTTCTCCTTTAGTTCTAATTTTTCTTTCATCACAAAACTCATTTATCCCATTTTTTCATACTTTAGTCGCTGAGACGACTACTTTTTGTTTTAAGATGTAAACTCATAGTTTCTCCTTTTGTTCTAATTTTTCTTTCATAACAAAGCTAATATGGAAATCGTGTGATGCACAAGTCTTCAGTAGTAAGTGGTCATTGCTTTTGCTGTTTCCATCTCCATTCCTGTCAAGAACTCCCTCTGGACCTACTCTAGCATTAAAGTCACCCAGAATTATAAGTTGTCCTCTTTTGGCACATTACTGATAACGATGTCCAGGTCTCCATAATTTTTTTCTTTGACCTCATCCAGGTTTGTCACGGTGGGAACATTGATGCTGATGATGAGGGTATGGCATTTTCCAGCAAGTGGCAACCCCATTGTCATGGATCTGTCATTTATTTGTTTTGGAAGGCATGTGAGCTTATTTGCTAGTTTAGTTTTGATTGCAAAAGAAAAACAACTTCAGTAAGCTGGCCTTCCTTCGCCATTCTCGTTTCACTCAGGGCTGCTATTTGGATCTATTTTTTCACAAGAGCTCTTCGTCATTTCATGTACCAATGATGAGCGGAATCACTTTTGCAGAAGTTTTGGTACATTTTTTAGTGTTTTAGTCACAGAGTGGGATCTCTGCCTACTGTGGTGCTCAGCCCAGGATTTTTAGGACACCTTTTTTAGCCTCTTCCTCACAACTGGAGGTGAGCAGGGTGATCCTTCAAAGGCTCTGGGACTTCCAGTGAGAAAATGGCCCTAAGGCCTGGGCCACCTGGTTGCAACTACAGCTTCTGGTGGATCTGCACCAGCGGCTTCATCACTCACCCATGACTGTAGGATTTTAAGATAGAAATGGCGCTTTAACATGGTTTGATGATGTCTTTTGATTGGTGAATAAATTGGATTTAAGTGAGACAGAGTTGTATGAAGTCTTCGACTTCCCTCTGTTTTCTAGAACCACCAACTCTCCAGTGTCTGGACAGAACAAGATGGTCTCAAGATGCTATGGATGACCTTGGCGACTCTTGACATCTCACCGAGCTCGAAGGCACCTCCTTGGAGACCCTTGGAACAAACTGTTCTCATCCACCCATCCCACCAAGAAAGTCTTCATATGCTTGGAGTAGAAACTCCCTCACTCACCACTGGTTATCCCCAACCTGATTTAACCCATTGGCCAAGATAGTTTGCCAGGCCATGGCCATTGTGCATGCTATACTTTCTTGGAGCCACGGGGGAAAGTTAGGTGGATCAGGTAAAGTGGACACCAAAGGTGGAAAGCAGTCTTCATCCCAGGGATGCTAGTCTTCCCTGAACACACATATATGCAGCTATAGCAAATTGTTTATTGTCTTGGGAAAGGGGAAGGGAAGGCAGAAAAATTGGGAACTCAAAATCTCACAAAAATGAATGCTGAAAACTATTTTTACATATGTTTACATTTAAAAATTTTGTTATTATGGCTTTTTATTTACAAGATATATGCATGGGTAATTTTTCATCATTGACCCTTGCGAAACCTTCTGTTCCAACTTTTCCCCTCCTTTCCCCCATCTCCTCCCCTAGGTGGCAGGCAGTTCAATACATGTTAAATACTTTACATATAATTTTTTAAAATAAAATGTGATTGGGGGCAGCTAGGTGGTGCAGTGGATAGAGCACCAGCCTTGAATTCAAGAGGACCTGAGTTCAAATCTGGTCTCAGACACTTATCACTTCCTAGCTGTGTGACCCTGGGCAAGTCACTTAACCCCAGCCTCAGAAAAAAAAAAGAAAAAAGAAAAAAAATAAATAAAATGTGATTAAGTGCTTAAAAATATCAGATATACACCTAAGAAAAATCACTTTGAAAGCAGCTAATAAGGAAGAAGATGATGGTGGTGATGTTACGGGAAGTATAATATTGCCAAGATGTGCTAGTTTTACTTTCATAGCATTTCTCAAATATGCCCCTTCTGGTTCGGGCCCCCAGGATCCCACACCTGAACTGGGGGGACATCCTGTCAGTGGATATATCTGCTACTTCCACACATCTGTCAAAGTTTGCCCATGTCACTCGGCACTATTCACGGAACTCCCATAGCTCTCCATCACTTTAGAATCAAATATATAATGTTTGGCAGGCAAAGCCCCCTGCAATCTGCCTTAATTTCTGATCTTACCTTTCACCACCCATATACCATCCAAGCCAGTGATACTGGTCTCCTTGCTATTCCTTGAATGACACACTCCTTCTGTCCGCTCCAGGTTGCCCCCCACACCTGTTATGCTCTTCCTCTTCATCCTCATCTCCTGGCTCCCCTGGCTTTCTCCAAATTCCAGCTAAAATCCCACCCTCCACAGGAAGCTTTCCCCAATTACCCCCCAAAATTTGATTTCTTCTTTCTGGGTTGATTATTTTCAAAAGAAAAACTAAGTCACTTGATTCTCTTAAATCCCAACTAAAATCTCACCTTCTATAGGAAGCTTTCCCCTTCCCTGTCCCTGCTTTATCCCTTTGTTAATAATTTCCTCTTTGTTCCGTCTCTAACTTGCTTTGTATATATTTCCTGACATGTTAGATTTTGAGATTTTTGAGATCAGAGATTTTTTTTTTTGGTCTCTTTGTATTCCCACTGCCTAACCCACAATACATAGTAGATGCTTAATATAGAATATCATATATTATTATAGATAATAGATATAAATATGTGAATTATATAATATATTCATTTATATATTAATAATAACCAATATTATTGGTTGATTGAGCAAGTTGGAGGGAAATACAAAACACAAATCCATATGAGGGAGTCAGAAGAAGAAATTCCTTTGGGATATAGCCATCAAAAGAAGAAATGCATCATTTGATGGCTTCCTGTTTCACTTAACTATTCCTCCCACCTTGACACTAATCACAGCCATTTCTAAAGGGATACAAGCACTGTTAGTGTCTTCTAAATTTCCTTGTCTTGGGACTCAGTCCTAGTTGCCCCACCCTAGTTCCAGTTCTGCTGTACCTATTCCATAACCATTTCCTGACTAAGTGGCAATGGGGTGGTGGCTGGTTCTCTTTTGCTTTTGCACCAATTAGCATGTTTTAAAAGATGCGTTCATGTAAAAGAAAAAAGAACATCCACTAATGGCCAACCCCATTTTCAGGCTCTGAACAATTCCGTCCCTTTGGCCGATGACGGCCAAGTGACCCCCATTTTAAAAGCATTTTCAGCAAAATGATAGCACATCCTTTTGTTTCGCCAGCTTTCCCAGTGAAAAGCTAAAATGTTTTAAAATTGTCTCCTTTTTTGACAAAGGTAATGGCTGTAATATATTTCAGGCTTCGCCTTGTGGAGCTTAGAATGGGAAGGATAATAAAGTTCACAGCTGTGGATACTTTATGGCCTGCTGGGGGAGAAGACGGGCGCGGAGGCCAAAAGCAGATGGACCGTGTGTCAACTGATGCAGCTGGGAAGAGAAAAGGAAACCCCCTCCATGGCCTCCCCTGTAACTTGGAGGCCAAGATAAATGGTGCTCTCCTGTTTGGAGAAGGGGGGGAAAATGGAGGTCAAATTCAATAAAGGCTGGTTGAAAAGAGATGGGCCCCACAGGGGAAGCCTTTCTTCTCCTCTTTCCAGACAGATCCCAAGAGAAATGAGCAAAAGTGACCGCAGACAAGATGAGGGCGGGGGCGGTGGGTGTTCACAGCCAGGGGAGGGAGAGCAGTGGCCGAGCACCGGCCTTCCCCCTGCTCCCTTCCCTCTGGTGGAAAGGGCACGAGAGACCGAGCGGGTGCCCTGGTCCTCAGCGACTGGCCGAGGGTCTGGTCCCCCTCTCCTCCCTACCCTGGTGGGTCCTGTCAGACCCTCCATCTTACAGTGAAGAGACTAAAATCCGGAGGGGCCACAGATATCAGGCTCCCGATTCTGTACCCGACAGTCATCAGTGATCAATGAGGGAAACAGAGATAAATGGCAGACAGTGATGAGATGCCCTGGTCACACTTGGCTGGGAGCCATGAGCCAGATTGCTGTGTGATCTTGTCCAAGCCATTTCCCTTCCCCGAATCTTAACATCAAATGAGGGTGGGGGCAAGCTAAATGGCACCCAGGGGTCCCTTCTGACTGCGACGTCAGAGATATAATGAGAATTAGATGTGGCATGTAACCCACGCTTATCCCCAAACTCCCCATCCAGCATCCACCTTTCCTAGAAGAATCACGGAGAACTCCCTGGTCTTGCTCAAGCTCTCATGGGATAAAAAACTCATCTAGAGGCTCTTAAGCTAAAGTCTAGGGATACCGTACTCTTACATTAATTAAGAGAGGGAAAAATTACATCCTCTTCTGGAAGAGAGAGGTGAAAAGAATACATTAGGAAATGTAGGTCATGTGAAAATACAGGATAACAATAAAAATACATTTTAAAGAATAAAGGTTTTCAAAATGAAGACAACAGAATTTCATCTTGATGCCATCCAAGAAGTCAGAAATCATAATTTTTCTTTCTGTGCATAGCACGGTATTAGAAATTGTAAAGGGATACAGAAAAGAATTTGCAATCTAGTAGCATAGTGGATAGAGCGCTGATTTGGGGTCAGGAAGATCTGAGTTCGAACGTCATCCCCAATGTATATACAATACTTTTAAGTTTAATTTGCATTATTGACACCATCTCCATCACTTTCTTAGACTTAGGAAGATCTGAGTTCACTGATTAGAGAAATGCAAATTAAGACAACTCTGAGATACCACTGCACACCTGTCAGATTGGCTAAGATGACAGGAAAAGATAATGATGAATGTTGGAGGGGATGTGGGAAAACTGGGACACTGATACATTGTTGGTGGAGTTGTGAAAGAATCCAGCCATTCTGGAGAGCAATTTGGAACTATGCCCAAAAAGTTATCAAACTGTGCATACCCTTTGATCCAGCATTGCTGCTATTGGGCTTATATCCCAAAGAAATCCTAAAGAAGGGAAAGGGACCTGTATGTGCCAAAATGTTTGTGGCAGCCATTTTCATAGTGGCTAGAAGCTGGAAGATGAATGGATGTCCATCAATTGGAGAATGGTTGGGTAAATTGTGGTATATGAATGTTATGGAATATTATTGCTCTGTAAGAAATGACCAACAGGAGGAATACAGAGAGGCCTGGAGAGACTTAAATCAACTGATGCTGAGTGAAATGAGCAGAACCAGAAGATCACTGTACACTTCAACAACAATACTGTATGAGGATGTATGCTGATGGAAGTGGAAATCTTCAACATAAAGAAGATCCAACTCACTTCCAGTTGATCAATGATGGACAGAAACAACTACACCCAGAGAAGAAACACTGGGAAGCGAATGTAAATTGGCAGCACGACTGTCTATCTACCCAGGTTACTTATACCTTCAGAATCTAATATTTAACGTGCAACAAGAAAATGGTATTTACACACATATATTGTATCTAGGTTATATTGTAACACATGTAAAATGTATGGGATTGCCTGTCATCGGGGGGAGGGAGGTGGAGGGAGGGAGGGGATAATCTGGAAAAATGAATACAAGTGATAATGTTAAAAAAAATTACTCATGCATATGTACTGTGAAAAAATTATAAATAAATATCTTGATTTGGTTCAAAAAAAAAAAAAAAGGAAGATCTGAGTTCAAATTAGACCTCAGATAATCTCTGCTTGGCTCAGTTTTCTCATCTGTAAAATGAGCCGGAGAGAGAAATGGCAATCCCCAATATGAGTTCCTTTATAATCTTGTCTCTTTGATTTTATACATTTAAAAAACTTGCTTTTAAGATAGATGCAGTGACTTCATATTCTGCCCAAATCCCAGCCCTGACATTTAAACTCCATATGACCTTGGACAAAGATCTCTTTGAGACCCCATTATCCCTCTAAGTAGAGATAATAACACTGATGCTTTCTACTCACAGAAGTTGCTGTGAGGAAAGTTCCTTATAAACCCCCAAATCCTATAAAAATGTGACTTATTACTATTTGGAGGCATTCTGTAAAATTCAAGGTACCCTTCATTGATTGGGAAATGACTAAATACTTTGTGGAGAAAACCACAAATGAGGTGATGGAAGCTTGATATATAGTAGGTATTTAATCAATGCTTGTTGAATGAAAGAGAACCCTGATAGATGTAAGCTTCTTGCAGGCAGGGTCTGTTTTACTTTTGTCTTTATGTCCCCACCACCAGGCATGGTGTCTGACACATAGCAGGTGTTTAATAAATGCTGTTGGAAGAATGAATGAATTTTAACTCAATAGAATATAAGCTCCTCGAGGGCGGGGACTGTTTTATTTTTGTAAATGAAGAATTTTGCCTTTTTTTTTTTTTTTTTTTAGATAACCCTGGCTCCCAGATTCTTGCCTAAAAAATTCTGCTCGCCACAGACATCAAATAGAAGGATAGATTGTGTCCAAGAGTTCAACAGTTTGGTGATATCTTTACAAACTGACTTCTGGGAGGAGGAAGTAGGGAAGATTGTCCAGGACATGTTCAAGGATGGAAAATAAGCAGGGTCAAGTATGTTCAAGCTCAATTTTCTAGGTCCTCTTTCTTCCAGGACTCAGCAAATGCCAATTGTAGATAACTAGAGTTGGAGGCTCCCAATGGAAATGGATGGACTATGTGAGAATACAGAATGGCCAAAGGCAACGGTAACCCACCCTCCCATCGCCTCTTAGAGAACCCCACTAAAGGCTCCTACATTATGTTAGTGAATGATCTCTTTCTATCTACATCCTCCCACCCCACCCTGAAAGTGAGACAGAACATGAAGGAAGAAACAAATTCTGTTCTCCTAGTTCAGGCATTTTTTTGTTTTTAGTTTGGGGAGGTATTAAATTCTCTATCGATGGATGCCTTCAAGTAGACTTCGGTTGTCTATTTATCTAGGATACTGTGAGAGGATTCTTATTCAAGTATAGGTTGAATGAATTAGCCTTTTAGATCCTTCTAAGTCTGTGATGGGTTCTTTGTGGTGGAGGGAAGGAACCAGACTGATGAAATCATGGATCCTTTCTCGTCTAGAAAAGAGGGAGATGGGACCAGCTGGCTTCTGAGGGGCTTCCCAGCTCCGAGTCTATGGTCTTATGATCCCATAAGAATAGAAAGAACTTAGAAAGACATGGAAAGAACTAGACAAAATGATTCAGATTAAGGAACAGAGAACCAGAAGAACAATATAACCAATAATTATAACAATGGAAATGAAAATTATATAAAAGATAAAAGCTGCTTTCCAATCAAATACAATGACCAGTCTTGGTCATCTTAAGAATAGATGAGGAAATACACTTGTTTCCTCTGGATAGGGAGGTGGTGGGCTACAGGGTGGTGTGATGGATACACTCCCAGAATACATTGCTGTATCGTTCAGGCCTTTTAACTTGTTTTTCTTTGTTTCAAAGTTGAGAGCTATTGGAAAATGATTGTGATTAGCCCATAAAACTTTAATTTAAAATTACAGAATGGTTATCAGTTGGGTAATGGCTAACAATTGAGATTCAATGACATCTTATGTGTTGCAAGAAATGACAAATATGATAAAAACAGAGAAGCATGAGAAGATTTATATGAACTAATACAGAATGAAGCTTATAGAACCAGGAAAACACAATAATGAGGTCAATGCAAATATAAGGAATAATAATAATAATAATAATAATAATAATAATAATAATAATAAACAAAACAAAAAAAAAGTTTTGATCAAAATTTTTCCCAAAGAAGAGATATGAGAATAATTTCTCTTCCACTTCTTTGCAGAGACGGTAGACTATGAGTATGGTACACTGCCTATCATATTGGACTTTTTTGTTATAGTGGTTAGTTCTATTGCACTATCTTCTTTTTTTTTTTTTTTTTAATTCTTTGTGAGCAGAGATAATTCATTGAGAGAGGGAAGAGGTGGGACACACTGGAAAATGTAGGTGATGTAAAAAACAAGAGGTATCAATAAAAATTAAATGGAAATGGGCAGCTAGGTGGTGCGGTGGATAAAGTACCAGCCCTGAAGTCAGGAGTTCAAATCTGGTCTCAGACACTTAACATTTCCTAGCTGTGTAACCTTGGGCAAGTCACTTAAGCCCATTTGCTTCAGAAAAAAAAAAAAAAGTTAAATGGAAAGACCCTCAAATAGGAGGAAAAAATTGGTAAAGGGTTAAATTAGTAATCTAGTGAGCTTATTTCTCTAGAATCATTTACTCCTCAATGTTTTCATATTTCCAAGTGAATCCAGAAGGAGAAGGATTTCATTAAGCAGACATGAAAAAGAAACGCATTAGAGGCCTTGAAATCCTGAGTGAATGCATGAAGAATATAGGATAAGATCAGGGTAATCACTGATAGCTCAATTGATGGAAACCCTGAGTATTTAAAACATAGTAATATGAAGTCAGACTGGCAAGGTAGGCTACATAGACCAAGCTGGGAATGGCTTTAAATGCCAAATCAAGGAGTCAATGAAGAGTCCTTGAAGTTTTTTGAGTAGGAGAAAGACATAGTTAAATCCATGCCTGAGGAAGTATTTTAGGAGCTGTGTGGTGGGTGGATTAGAGAGGGGAGACCCTATAGAGAAAGAAGCAATAGGAGGCCATTATAGTTTAAACCTCACATATAGCACTAGCTATGTGACTATTGGTAAAAGGATAACCTTTCGGCTTCAGTTTTACCTTTTGTAAATTGGGGATAAATAGGATTTATGGTACCTACCTCAAAGGAAGATCATAAAGATCAAATGGGATTTGCAAACCTTAAAAGGCTCTGCAAACATTAGTCATTATTACCTATAGGACAGGCAAGCGGCTTCCCTTCTCTATGTCTCATTTTAATCATCTGTTTTTTAAAAGGGGGCAGTAGACTAGGTAATCTATAATAGATTCTATGATTTTAAGATTTATAATGGGGATCTCAAAAAGATCAGAGGAAAAAGCAAGGATCTATATGTACAAAAACATGTGTAGTAGCTCTTTTTGTGATGGCAAAGAATTAGAAATAGATGGATGAATAGACTTGGCATAAAAAAATGCCTTCCACATCCTGAGGGAGAACTATGGAGAGCTGTGGATGGAAGCAAAGTATTTAGGCCTTTGTTTGTTTTTTCTCATTTTTTTTTCCTTTTGATCTGATTTTTCTTGCACATCATGATAAATATGGAAATATGTTTGTTGTTTTAAAAAAAGAAACTGAGGGGATGCCCATGGATTGGAGAATGGCTGAACAAGTTGCAATATATGATTATGATGGAATACTGTTGTGCCATAAGAAAAGATGAGCCGGCAGATTTCAGAAAAACCTAAGAAGACTTACATGAACTGATACAAAGTGAATTAAGCAGAACCAGGAGAACACAGAAACAGAAACATTGTTCAATGATCAACTGTGAATAATTGGTTATTCTCAGCAATACAATGAGTATCAAGGGACTCATGACGAAAAAAATGCTTTCTACCTGCAGAGAAAGAAATGATGGAGTTTGAATGTAGATCAAAGCATAATTTTGTTAGTTTCTTTTTTTGATCGGTGTTCTTTTTACAATATGGCAAATATGGAGATATGTTTTGCACGACTTCACCTGTATAATCTATATCAAATTGCCTTCTCACAAAGGGGGGGTGGGAAGTAATTTGGAACTCAAAAAAACTCATGTAATTGAGAAAAATAAGATAATATTGAATTTAATTTTACAAAGAGAAATTTTAAAATATTTTGAATAGGAGAACTAAAAGACTTTAGCTCTTCCTGCTGAAAATGTGGCTTGATCATGAGACTAAACTGCCTCCTCAGTCTAAACAGAGGAATCCATTTCCATCTAGATCATGCTGGTGGTTGTTTTTTTTTTTTTTCTTTCATAAACTGGATCATCTCAAACTCTAATAGAGCAGTGAGTTCATTGCTTCAGATCAGGAATTTATCTACATTAGATTACACTCTAAAGAGAAGTAAAATCTCCTATATTGAAGAGCATGTGCTTTTAGGATTAGGACAATCTTATCTATCAGTCCTGTCCTTCAAATATTGGCTGAGTGACCTACAGGGCCTGGATCTTAACTAATTATTAACTTTTATTTATTATTATTATTATTAAACATATAGATGTTATAAAATATTATAAAAATAAAAATATTTTTATTAATTACTTATTAACATAATAGAAAATAATTATTTCTCCTAAATGGAACCTGACAACTGCTTCTATCAGTGTTTTAGCACCTGTACCCTCAGCAGCCCTATCTAACCATTCAACATAAGACATAGGTAGGATTTTATCAGTGGAAATATCTCAAAAAAAGATGAATTCCCATTTGCTTTTGCTATCAGCCTTGCAGTTGAACTTTCCTCCATGTGTTGTCTTGCCCTAATACAATATGAGGTCCTTGAGAGCAGAAACTTGTCTTGTTTTTCTGCTTTTATTCCCAGCACCCAACATGACTCTTTGGCATATAATATGTGCTTAATAAATGCTTCTTTATCCACTTTTTAAAAATATATTTAGAATAGGAAAAAGCCTTAGAAATCACTCCTCCCACCCAAGGGCAGTAACTGAATAACTATCTTTTTGTTAGACTTATCCAGTGTGGTTGCCATAAATCACTCAGAAGAAAAACAACACAATTCCATTCCGCCCTACCCTAGCTGTGTGCCAGCTATAATCTTGCCCCATGTAGAGAAAGACAGAGACCTTAAGATCCTGCCTCAAGGCTTTAGGAGAAGAGGGTTGGGCAGGGAAAATATTGAATCCGGCCCACCAAAGTTCTGCAAATAAAGGCACCCTGGTGCCAAGCTCTGGTCTCCTGCCTTAGGTACACCTCCGGTTGGGTGGACTCCAGAGGCACAGAAAGTACTTGTTTGAGAGAATGAATGGTGGCTGTGGAAGAAGAGAATATCTAAAAGGAGACCTAGAGACAGAGGCTCCCAGAGAGTTGAGAGGCACCCAGATAAACCCTGGAATTATTGTAAAAACAGACCCAGTCAGAGACATCCATCTACCCAGAAGTCTGCAAAGGGCAAACTCCCCATTGGAGCAGCCATACATGGGCCAAGCAGCCTCCCCAGCATCTTCAAGACGCAGGACAGACTTGCAAATGAGGTTTAAGTGGGTCCAACAGTAAGGGGCTTCTGTAAAAAGATACAAGCTTCTTTGACAGGAATCTAAACTTTGGGCTCCAGGGAAACCTCCCCGACCTTGGTCTGATCCCCCCTGGGGGCTTTGAATGCCTCCCACAATGGCAGTGAAATCCAATCCCATCCAATTAGGGGGGAATGAATGGCTCATGAGGACAAATGGGCTGGGAGTCACAATGGGCCAACAAGAGAGCAGTGAACTGGAGCTTAGGGACAATCCCCTGAATGCTAATCACCTACTAACTCCACCAGCATCTTTGCGGGTTAAAGAAATAGGGGCTGGGGTGGGGGGAGGACAGAGAGCAGAGGAAGAGGGGAAATGCATGTGGCTGCTCAGCAGCTGCTCGGGGCTCCCAGTGTTTCCCCAATGTGGGCTTTCTGCTGAGGCTCTATCTTTTGTGGAAAGTGAGCTTTGGGAGAGCCTTGGAGGAGGAGTATGTCTGATAAGATGATATCTGTTAGAACCTGGGGGGGCCTCTGATGTTGCCCCCCAAAGAGCACTAGGTCAATCAATAATCAATCAATCAATCAACATTTATTAAGTGCCTACTAAGTGCAAACAACTTACTAAGTACTGGAACTGGGAACGTTAGGAAAGGAGTGTAGAATGCTCTGAGCAGGAATGGGGTGATTTATGAAGACCCTAAAAACCTTCCCCCTCCCCCAAAATAAGATCTGAAGGAAAGTAAGTCCAACACATTAAAAAAAAGAACAGAAAATGAGGTTTGG
Source organism: Sminthopsis crassicaudata (assembly GCF_048593235.1). Lineage (NCBI taxonomy): Eukaryota > Metazoa > Chordata > Mammalia > Dasyuromorphia > Dasyuridae > Sminthopsis > Sminthopsis crassicaudata. Next base: position 293,320,710 of record NC_133621.1, read on the forward strand.
TTTCCACTGAGGACTCTGGGAGCAAATTCAAAAATCGTCCAATCAGATAGAGTCCCATAGATCTCTAAGGAAATCATTTAACTGTTGCTCATTTTCCTCCTTTGTTTAATGAGAAAGTTGGACTAGTTGGTGGAGGGATGGGACAATGGATAATACATAAAGGGGAACTGGAAAGAGGGAAGGGAGATGTGGTGAGGAAAATGGAAAATTGTAATGGCGTTCTGTTCCCCAACAAGACAAGGCAAAGAACAACAATCTAAAAATAAAAATAGAACTTGCCTTTTAGAGCTAGGTGAATACTGGTTTCCATGGAGTAGAGATGATGAGGGAGTAGACAGATGTTGAAGATACTTTAGAAAAGGATGTAGATTCACTTCTTGGGTTGGAATCAGGAAGACCCAACTTCAAATTCTGCCCCAGATACTATTAGCTATGTGAATCTGGTGAGTCCCTCAACCTCTGCGTTCCTTCGTTTCCTCTTCTGTTAAATAAGAGGGTTGGATAGCATTTCCACTCTTTCTTATTATTGTTTGCTTGCATTTATGTTTTCCTTCTCAGGTTTTTTTTTTTAACCTTCTTTCTAGATCTGAGCTTTCTTGTGCAGCAAGATAACTGTATAAATGTGTATACATATATTGGATTTAACATATACTTTATTGGTCTACCTGTCATCTGGGAGAGAGGGTGGAGGAAAGGAGGGGATAATTTGGAACAGAAGGCTTTGCAAGGATCAATGTTGAAAAATTACCCATGCATATATTTTGTAAATAAAAAGCTATAATAAAAAAATAAGAGGGCTGCACTGAATAATCTCCCTTCCAATTCTACATTATATAATCTTATGAGCCAAAAAGTAAAACCAAATCTAGAACTAGACAGACGTTGGGGCCCAAAGGTACAAGCCATAGTTAGTCTGAGGATTTTATCCTGTAAGAAGATGACAGCCATCAAAGGTTCTAAGTGGGAAGGAAGGAAGTAATATGAAGAAAACTAGGCTTTAGGGAATCAATATAATGGTAGTCTGTTGGATGGATTGAAATAGGTAGAGGCTAGTGGCTGACGTATCAATTGGGCTGTGGAAAAGTGTCCTATAAGACCAGAGACACTGGCCACACAAAAAAAATGAGGTAAATGATCTGGGCAAATCAGAGAAAGACAAACTAAAATAGTGTAGGATCTAGAAATCATATCATTTGAACATTGATTGAAATTAGCCTAGAGAAGAATGATGGGAGGAAGAGGGGTATAAATAGCTAAGTTCAAGAGAAGGGACTAGATTTAGGAGACCTTGAAAGTCCCTTCCAGCACCCCACACTCTTTTCTTATGAATCAGCTAAAAAGCTAAGCTCTGTTACATGTCACACAGTTAAGACATTCTAACAGGCACCCAACATGGGACAAATCATTTAATTAAGTCCTCAGCCACAATCATGAATCATGAAGAATCTCTCAGTTGGACCAAAGTTGGACCAAGTCTAGGAGTAAGAAATAAATGGTTGGGATTTGCTTTTCAAATTAATAATTTTTCTTTCTTTCTTTCTTTCTTTCTTTCTTTCTTTCTTTCTTTCTTTCTTTCTTTCTTTCTTTCTTTCTTTCTTTCTTTCTTCCTTCCTTCCTTCCTTCCTTCCTTCCTTCCTTCCTTCCTTCCTTCCTTCCTTCCTTCCTTCCTTCCTTCCTTCCTTCCTTCCTTCCTTCCTTCCTTTCTTCCTTTCTTCCTTTCTTTCTTTCTTTCTTTCTTTCTTTCTTTCTTTCTTTCTTTCTTTCTTTCTTTCTTTCTTTCTTTCTTTCTTTCTTTCTTTCTTTCTTTCTTTCTTTCTTTCTTTCTTTCTTTCTTTCTTCCTTCCTTCCTTCCTTCCTTCCTTCCTTCCTTCCTTCCTTCCTTCCTTCCTTCCTTCCTTCCTTCCTTCCTTTCTTCCTTTCTTTTCTTTCTTTCTTTCTTTCTTTCTTTCTTTCTTTCTTTCTTTCTTTCTTTCTTTCTTTCTTTCTTTCTTTCTTTCTTTCTTTCTTTCTTTCTTTCTTTCTTTCTTTCTTTCTTTCTTTCTTCTGAGGCACTTGGGATTAAGTGACTTGACCAGGGTCACACAGCTAGGAAGTGTTAAGTGTCTGAGACCAGATTTGAACTCGGGTCCTCCTGAATTCAAGGCTGGTGCTCTATCCACTGTACCACCTAGCGGCCCCCCTAAGTCTAGATTTGAACTCAGGAAAATGAGTCTTCCTGATTCCAAGAGCAACACTCTATTCGTTGCACCATCTAGTTGCCCCACCAACAATTTAGTAACTCTATTTTTAAAAAGAAATGAAAAAGTTAGCCTGCATGAGTTGTGCATCCTGGCTCCTTATAATCACTTCTTCCTGTTCTAGTGCTGACTAGCCGTCTCATTGAGCCTCCCTTTGAGAAATTTCTGAGGAATTGAAATCAAGCTCACTGGTCTATGGTCTCATGTTCTTTACTCTTCTCTTTTTGGAAAATCAGAACATTTGCCCTTATCTAATCCTGCAATTCCCTTTATATTGTCTTTCACATATCACCAACAGGAGCTCAACAATCACATTCACTAGTCAGTCAATAAATAGTTAATCAAAGGATGTAGTTCATTTGGCTCCAGAAGGTTGAATTTATCAAGGTGGGTAGGTGCTCCCTTATATCTCTTTTCTCCTCTTGGCTATCAACTATTTATTATCTTTTTTTTTTTTTTTTCTTTTGGTCATTATTTCCAGGAAAAAGGTCATTCTCCTTGACTGAGAAAATAGAAGTAAATAAGAATCCAGCAACTCTACCTTTTCTTCTCACCATCCCCCCTCCTCTATTAGTTCCTTTAAAGCAGAGTCTGGTTTTTTGTCTTTCTTTGTAGTCCAGTCCTTAGCACAGTGTCCAGAACATAATACGTTTGTTGACTGATTTGACTATTTCTTGTCATTTATTATCTTCCCACCCATATCAAAAAGAAGTCCCATTTCCTTTTTGTTCCTCTCTTTGCCCCACTATAGCTTGGGGAAAACAAAAACGAAATCTTCATTCAGCTGGCCTGAGCTTTTGAACTCTTGAGTTTAACATAGTTCCTGGCACATAGTAGGTGCTTAATAAAAGCTTAACTGACTGGTTGAATGATCCCAGGATGAATTAGTTTAAATATCCTGGAGAATTATGAACCTAAGACACGTTTTCTCTACTTGTAATTTTTTTTTTTCCTGTTCATTGAATTATATAAATATTACGATGGGAGTGAAACTAGATTGGGGCCTCAGACTCTGAAAAGTTTGGGAAAAAGCATACTTTCCCAGACAAGTCATTCAATCAGAATTCTTGGTCAAATCACCCTCCATTGATCTTTTGGGGGTGCCGATCCTCTTCAGGAAATTCTAGACTCAGAGAAAAAGCCTTCAAAATGATTTCATTCAATTGGAGATCTTAGTCTGATAATCAGCTCAAACTGCCCCCAGGCCACCCCCAACCAAGATTTATTCATAAAATAGGTTTCTGTTTACACCCTCTTTGCAAATTTCCTCATTAAGGGATTTGCCCACTAAGAGGGAATTTCTTAGTGAAAAATAAAAGTTCCTTTTTGCCACACATTTCCGGTTTGTGAATTCTTTTGCATTTGGACCCCGAGTCTCTGAGCAGAGGGGATCTCTTCCTCTTATTCCCACACCTCATCACTTACAGTAGAAATTACCTAAAGAAATCATTTCTTCCCAACTTGGCCAAGCAGTTGTTTTTGTTTTTAAATAAAATCTTTGAGCAATTTTGCCTGCTAAATAGAGAAATGGCTCCTCATTCCACAACAGAACCATTATTACAGGGGGATAAACTTTCTCCCTTTAGGGACACCCAATTTTGTGTTGTTATAGGGTCTCAATTGTAGGAAGCCATTACAAGATCTCCAAGGGTAGAATATGGGCCCTCTAATGGAGTATGTGAGGTACCAATTGGTAAAAACCATACCAAAAGGGGTGAAAACCCTAACAAGAAAGTGAAACTCACTATATGCATACATAGAGTTGTACAATATAATTGTGTGTGTGTGTGTGTGTGTGTGTGTGTGTGTGTTTGTGTGTGTAAACTTACTCAAGCCAACCAGCACATGGTCTTATGGGTTGGAACATCTAACCACCTACTCTGGTCTTGGACCTGGATTCTGGAACCAGGTCCAATACAAAACAGTAAATGAAAACTTTAACCAAAACTGCACTAATGTATGCATGACACTATAGCTCCTCCTCCCTTTGTTTCATTTCTATAATTACTTTTTCGTGGTCTTTGTGGGGATCCACAGAGTAGTCTGGCCATTGCCCCAGACAGCCCATAAATAAGCAACCCAGATGAGTATTCAAGGACCTTGATCATCATACTGGAGGTCCCAGCCTCTTTCTTAGATATGTTTGCCCCTTGGTTGGGAAGAGGCTCTGGAGTTCCAGACGATAGAGTTGTCTATGAACCCATTGCTTTGTGTTGTCTCCCTTGATTTTCCAAAATCTCATCACTAAGATAGTGCTCCCTCCAAAGGTCCCATCCTTCCCCATAACCTCTTGAGGTAAAAAGGACAGAATTCAGTCAGGGATGTGCTGGAGGCAGCTCAAACCAGCTCAGAAAAGTCAAGTGTTAAAATTTCAGTGTAGTCTCAGACACTTAACACTGCCTAGCTGTGTGACCCTGGGCAAGTCACTTAACCCCAGCCTCATTTAAAAAAAAAAAATTCAGTGTAAGTATTCACACCTCAGAATTGGCCAAACCCTACATACCAGGGTTTAATTTATTATTGTATTGATTATTTATAATTAAGAAGGTGATACAGCAAATGTTAATGATATAGATTAAATTTAAAAGAGTGTTCTCCATATATTTTCTTTTCTGAGAGTCAGTTGTTAAATGCTTCCCTACACCTTGAAAACAGACCATCTCCTGCTTTAATTATAATTATAGTTATTGTTAATTAAGAGACAGATGATGCACTGAATGGAGCATTGGGCCCCCAATCAGCAAGATCTGAGCTCAAATCCAGTCTCAGACACTAATGTGATCCTAGGCAAATCATTTAACGTCTGTTTTGTCTTAATCCACTGGAGGGATTAAGCCACTCTAATATTTTTGCCAAGAAAACCCCATGGAACTGTCTTCTCTGCCACTGGCTATTGTCTCTCCCCCACCTCAGGTGAATTTGCTCTAGGTGCTAGGCTTCTTAGTGATGAATTTACAGAGAGTGCAAGGACAGGGATGAACAATACAACATAAAATATGGCATATAAATGGAACAGAGGACAATTATACCATAAGAAAGATGAAAAGGAATAGTTTCAGTGAAACTTGGGAAGACTTGTATGAACTGATGCAGAGGGAAGTAAGAGGAAGGCAATTTTGTAAAACCACATTATAAAGATAAACAACTTAGAAGGTATGAAGAACTCTGGTCATTTTCCTGACCAACCATGATGCCTCGGGGTGGATTATGAAACCTGCTTGCTCCCACTCCTGTTCTGAGAGAGGTGAAGGATTCAAGATGAAGAATGAGACATCATGGCCAAAGTAGGCTTATATTGCTTGACTATCCATGTTTGCTGCATGTTTATCTATCTATCCATCCCCAGAGAGGTAAGGATTTGTAGAAAAGAAGTTGATCTTTGTTCATTGAAAAAAAATTTAATTAAAAGATTTTAAAGTATAATATAGAAAATTAAATGAGCCTATGTACCAGAGATGAGGATCCAGGACCCAGTCCAGATCAAGTTAGTATGTAAGCAATGTTGCAGGGTTAGCAATGTTAGGGCCCCATGTTGCTTAGCCCTTCCGTGGGCTCCCTTGTGGAACATGAGCCAGCAGCAAGTGGACAGGAGGTTAAGGCTCCAAGAAGCCAGCAGCGCCTTGACTTGGCTAAGATGGTCTAGGGTTTCTCCTTTTCCCTTCCCTCATGGCATCGTATGTGGCCCTGGCCATGGTACCTCACTTCAGGAAGACAATTGGGCATTAGCTTGTGTGCACGCTTGTGTTACCCTAATAATCCATAATCAAGTTTGGGAACCAGGACACAGAGAATGAGTAGATTTAAAAATTTTTTTTATTAATTTTATAATTATAACTTTTTTTTTTTACAGTACATATGCATGGGTAATTTTTACAACATTATCCTTTGCACTCCCTTCTGTTCCGAATTTTTCCCCTCCTTCCCTCCACCCCCTCCCCAGATGGCAGGCATTCCCATACATGTTAGATATGTTATAGTATATCCTAGATAGAATATATGTGTGCAGAACTGAATTTCTTGTAGCACAGGAAGAATTGGATTGAGAAGTAAAAGTAACCTGGGAGAAAAACAAAAATACAGTTTACACTCATTTCCCAGTGTTCCTTTTCTGGGTGTAGCTGATTTTGTCCATCATTGATCAATTGGAATTGGATTAGCTCTTCTCTATGTTGAAGAAATCCACTTCCATCAGAATACATCCTCATACAGTATCATTGTTGAAGTGTATAATGATCTTCTGGTTCTGCTCGTTTCACTCAGCATCAGTTGATTTAAGTCTCTCCAAGCCTCTCTGTATTCCTCCTGCTGGTCATTTCTTACATAGCAATAATATTCCATAACATTCATATACCACAATTAACTCACCCATTCTCCAACTGATGGACATCCATTCATCTTCCAGTTTCTAGCCACTACAAAAAGGGCTGCCACAAACATTTTGGCACATACAGGTCCCTTTCCCTTCTTTAGTATTTCCTTGGGATATAAGCCCAGTAGTAGTGTGGCTGGGTCAAAGGGTATGCACATTTTGATAACTTTTTGGGCATAGTTCCAGATTGCTCTCCAGAATGACTGGATCCTTTCACAACTCCACCAACAATGCATCAGTGTCCCAGTTTTCCCACATCCCCTCCAACATCATTATCTTTTCCTATCATCTTAGCCAATCTGACAGGTGTATAGTGGTACCTCGGAGTTGTCTTAATTTGCATGAGAATAAGTAGATTTAATAATAATAGCTAATACTTCCATAGTGCATAAGGTTTGCAAAGTGCTTTATAGATATTAGCTCTGATTCCCACAACAGCACTAAGAAGTAGGTACCATTATAATCTCCCTTTTACAAATGAAGAAACTGAGGCAGAGAAAGGTTAAGTGGCTTGTCCAGAGTAACCAAGTCATAACAATCACAGGCAGAATAGGAGTTCAAGGGTCTAGCTTCAGGATTGCCCAGAAGTCTTTTTAATTCCTGCTTATAGTGTTTGAAGTTCACACATTCAAGTCACTCTTCTGGGTCTAAGCTTAGCCAAAGGAAAGGGCAGTGGTGAAAATCCCCTGCTCTATGGACTCTGATGCAAAGGTGGCTCAGCCTCCAATAGGCAGGGAGGCTGCTACATGCTCCAGATAAGAGTGAGGGGGAAGCAAATGAAGTGGTGTATAATGGTCTGTGCACTCACTGTGGGGAACGATGGCTCACTTCAAGGGGAATATGGTTAGAGAAGGAATGGGATCATTTTCCTTTAAGTGATGGTCTCTGCTATTGGTGTAAGGATGGTGTAAGGTGAAATGAAGGAAGGTAGGAAGGAAGGAAGGAAGGAAGGAAGGAAGGAAGGAAGGAAGGAAGGAAGGAAGGAAGGAAGGAAGGAAGGAAGGAAGGAAGGAAGGAAGGAAGGAAGAAAAAAGAGAAGGGAAAGAGGTAAGGAGAGAGGAAAAGACAGAAAAAGAAAGAAGAGAGGAGGAATTTTTTTTCTGAAAATTTGGCCCTGTTTTTTTTTTTTTTTTTTTTAAATAACCTCCCAGACTCCTTTGTTGGCTGGGACAAAGAGTGCTAGGGGCTGCCGGAAGCCCCTCAGGCTGTGCAAATTAGCCCTCTGGGCTGGGGTGGGTGGGGAGCGTGCATGGCAATGAGTTTGGGGGCGGAGTGAAAGCTGGGGAGCTAAAAAACTTCTCCCTTGTTTTCTGGAGCCTTGACTACATTAAAAAAAAAATCAGCACTGACTAGGAGGGGGACAACAACTGTCTTCAGCTTTGACTAAAAAACAGGAGGAAGTGGAAGAAAAAGTAGTTTCTTCATTGCTAATTGTACTGGTAACCCCAGTTCTGCTCCCCAAAGGATTTTTACTATAGTGCCCTACACTGAAAATGCTTTTCCCCCAACCAATATTTCCAGATCTATCTATATAGAACCATCCTTTAAAAAGGTTTTATCCAGAAGTATCCTTTACAGAGGATCCTTTAAAAGCTCAGGGCACACAACTAATAAGTGTATTACAATTGAACTCAGTTCTTCCAAACTGCAAGAAACTCTGTCCTCTTCCAGAGCTGAGTTTTCCTGGATTTTCAATATTTAATAGATGAATTAATTATGTAACAGTGTTTTGCAGCAGCTCTCCACAGACTGTTGGAGATTCCACAAACAATTTCTGGTCCTATTAATTATTTAACAATAATTGTTAAATGCCTGCTGTTTGCTAGCACAGTCCTAGGTCCTGGATGAAATTCAAGTGGATAGAAAAAGATAAGACATGGTCTCTGCCCTCTGGAAACTTTAAATACTCTATCATATGGTAAAGAACACTATCATGGAGAAATCCAAGTTGAAAGGATTCCCTAAAGAAGATGAGCTCCTCCAGGTCCTCTGATTGCTTGTGTTGAATAAATCCAGCCTCAGACCATTGGACAGATTCTGCAAAAAGATCCATAATCACTCTAAAGGATTTGGCTTCACTATCTATCTAAGAAAAACCAAGTGGATGAAAAAGGCCTACTATCCAGATGATGAAATATAGGTCAATAAGCAGCCTATAGTTCTTATCTTTTAGATACTGCCAGTGGACGATCCGAGCCCAGAAATTAAGTGGAAGAGGAGGAAAAAATGGATTTTGTCGTATATTTACCTAGCTGTGTGTCTGGGCAAGTCATCTAATCTCCCTCAACTATTGCTTCTTCATCTGAAAAATGGGAATAATGGTAAGACAGGTTATAGTGGGGAACAAGTGAGATAAAATAAGTAAAGCACTTTGCAAAAACTTAAGAGTGTTATAATAATAGCTATTAGAAGAAATGTACAATGCCAGATATTGAGCTGGGCTCTTTTTTTTTTATCATATCTCACATAATTTTCACAACAATCTTGCATGTAGATGCTATTATTATTCCCATTTTACAGATGGGGAAACTGAGGCAGAGAGTCTCAATAAAATGACTTGTTCAGTGTCACACAGCACTTAAGGCCACATTTGAATTCAGATCTTCCTGATTCTGGGTCTTGTTTTCTATCCTCTCACTGAACTACTTAGCTCCCTTCAAATCTCACACATGAGAGCTGTTTCAAAGTCTCAAAAGGACTGTCATCTGAATGAGAGCTAGACCTGTTTTGATTGACACCAGAGAATAAAATTAGAAGTAATGAATGGGTAGAAATTACAGAGACAGATAATAATAATGATTAATAACCCACTTCCTACAGAAAGGCTTCCCCAACCCCTCATTATTCCAGTGCTTTCCCTCTGTTAATTATTTCCCATTTATCCTGCTATGGCTTGCTTTGTATATATTTGTCTGCTTTATATATCTATATCTATATCTATATCTATATCTATGTCTATGTCTATGTCTATGTCTATGTCTATATCTACATCTATATCTATATCAATATCAATATCTATATCTATATCTATATCTATATCTATATCTATATCTATATCTATATCTATATCTATATCATCTCATTCTTTTCCCACTACAAATTTGAGAAGCATGTGCTGTTATTATCCCCATTTTACAGATGGGGAGACTGATACTGAGGCACGTAGCTAAGTCAGTATCTGAGGTTCCAGGGACATTCAGGTCTTTTTTGACTTGAAGTCCAGCACTCTGTCACCCTGTCCCAGACAAAGCATTGAGAGTCTTCTCAGCTTGGATCTTTTCCCCCACAGCCACGTTTACCAAATGGCTGTTTAACCATTGTTTGCTGGTGGTGGAGCTGGCCCAGAGAGTTTGGGGGGCCCCTTCTGGGTCACGGAGAACCATGCCGTCCCCCACTTCCCATTTGTTTTTCCTTGGAAGTGCTCCAGTTTGCTGGCGCTCATTATCCTAGATGGGGCCCTGACCTGAGCACAATCTCCCACAAGCCCCGAGTGGGATGCAGAGGACATGGCAGCTTCCACCTCCCTGGATCCGGACCCTGCCTTTCTCATTAGCTTTCCTGGCTGCTGCCTCAATTGATGGGGCTTGCCTATTCCAGCCCCTTCCCGGAACCCCGCTAATCATGCTGGAGACGGGTTGGCGGAGGCAACAGCTGCCCGACAAACTGGCGCCCAAGCTCCCACTTGTGCCTCCTTCTTGGCACCCGAGAACCTCGGGCCCGGGAGGGAAGAGGGAGCAATGAGAGGGGCCAGCTTGGACCATTCACAGAATGGCAGACCCGTGGCACCTTGGAGCTGGCGGGGCCCCCTGGGAGCCAGCGAGGCTCTGGTGTTTCCAATCAACTGCCATCAAGCCATCGCTTGAAGACTTGCAGTGATGGGGAGCTCACTACCTTTCACATCAGCCATTCCCCTGACACCCAGAGAGATGAGCTTGAATCCAGCATTTCCTGATTCCAGAGCTAGCTGCCTATCTATGGCACCAGGGGCTTGACAAGCCACAAAATGCTCTATAAAAATCAGCTATGATCATCTCTTGTTGCACATTTTGTCCCTGAATTCAGTATATTTCCTTCCATGCTTTCTGCTTCCTTTATCCCTAGGTGGCTTGAATTCTCCCTTTGTCTCTCACACAGCTGATCTTCCAGCCTGCCAGTCCATTACTCTGCCCACTATGGCTAGACTCGGTTTCCTAATCTGTAAATTGAAGGGCTTCAGTTGGCTGGCCTCTTGGGTCCTTTCCTACTCCAGCGCTCTGCGATGCTGCAGGTCAGCCCCCGTGCCAGCCGGGGGGCCGCAGAACAAGTGGATTCTTGAATCCTCAGCCACCGCGCAGCTGATGCAACAGAGCTCCGATTCACCGCCACCCGTTTGGCCCTGCCAAGATCCCGGAGAGACTCTGGGCTCTGGCCTGATTGGTCATCGGTCCCCCGTGCCAACGTTCTGAAAAGAGACCACTTTAAAATGATACAAAGCATCAGCCATCTCATTCACAGTGCCCGGAACGTGCTCAGCCCCGAGCGGATGGCTCCCCAAGGAAGCCTTCAGCACTAAGCCCCTCTCCTTGCCTCCCGCCTGGCAGGGCATTCAGGGCCCGGGGATTAACATGCAACAGGCAGGCCTTTCCCACCATTTGTTCCCCCAGATGTCAAGAGATGTTATTCTGGGGAACGGCTCTAGAAAAGGACGTATTCTCCACCCTCCGCCTCACCTGCCAAGAACCTTTGTGACCTGCAGGTGCATCAGGAAGAAAGGGGAGATGGGCCAAGAAGCGCTAGGCCATTCAAGTAGGTGGAGAAAGGGACCCTCCTCTTCAGCCACCCATCCCCACTTAGGGAGCATCTGTTAGCCAGGCGCCCCTCCCTTCTCCGGAGTACAAGGGACCCTCTTCAACCGCCTGCTGGGAACCTCTGACCCCAGAGGAGTCTTGGAAAGGATCTTAGAGACGCTCACATATACTGAAGCTACGCCAAGCTGAGATTCCTCAGCTATCAGGGCTCACTCTGCCTTGTTAATAGTAATAATATTACTTTTGGCTAATAGCAATGACATCATTACTAATAATAGTAATAGAAATGATCAATAACAATAATAATAGTGATGGTTAATAGCAATAATATTACTTTTGGCTAATAGCAATGACATCATTGCTACTAATAATAGTAATAGAAATGATCAATAACAATAATAATAGTGATGGTTAATAGTAATAATATTACTTTTGGCTAATAATAATGACATCATTGTTACTAATAATAAGTAATAGAATAGTTACTAATAACAATAATAACAGTGATTGTTAATAGTAGTAATATTACTTTTGGCTAATAATAATGACATCATTGTTACTAATAATTGTAATAGAAATGATCAATAACAATAATAATAGTGATTGTTAATAGTAATAATATTGTTGATAATAGCAATGAAATCATTGTTACTAATAATAGTAATAGAAATGATCAATAACAATAATAATAGTGATGGTTAATAGTAATAATATTACTTTTGGCTAATAATAATGACATCATTGTTACTAATAATAAGTAATAGAATAGTTACTAATAACAATAATAATAATGATGGTTAATAGTAATAATATTACTTTTGGCTAATAGTAATGACATCATTGTTACTAATAATAAGTAATAGAATAGTTACTAATACAATAATAACGGTGATTGTTAATAGTAATAATATTATTTTTGGCTAATAGTAATGACATCATTGTTACTAATAATAAGTAATAGAATAGTTACTAATAACAATAATAACAGTGATTGTTAATAGTAATAATATTACTTTTGACTAATAGTAATGACATCATTATAGTAATAGAAATGATCAATAACAATAATAATAATGATGGTTAATAGTAATAATATTGTTGCTAATAGTAATGACATCATTGTTACTAATAATAGTAATAGAAATGATCAATAACAATAAAACATAATGCTGTTAATAGTAATAATATTACTTTTGGCTAATAGTAATTACATAATTATTACTAATAATAGTAATGGAAATGACCAATAATAATAATAATAATAGTGATTATAAATTTGCCACATTGCATGAGGAGAAAGCTAGGTGATGAAGTGAATAGAGATCTGGGCTCAGAATAAAGAAAACTCATCTTCATGAGTTCAAATCTGACCTCAGAGACTGTGATCCTGGGTAACTCACTTACCCCTGTTTGCCTCAGTTTCCTCAACTGTCAAGTGAGCAGGAGAAGGAAATGGCAGACCACTCCAGTATTCTTGCTAAGAAAACCCCAAACGGGATCATGAAGGGTCAGATGTGATTGAGCAACAAGCCTTTTGACACTTAGAAGCCAAATGATTCTGGATAGTTTGTTCATCTGTGAAATGAGATCAGACTTTATGGCTTTTAAAGTACCTCCTACATGTATACATATATTGTATTTAACTTATACTTTAACATATTGAACATGTATTGGTCAACTTGCCATGGGGGGGGTGAAGGAGGGGAAAAATTGGTGCAAAAGGTTTGGCAATTGCCAATGTTGTGAAATTCCCCATGCATATATCTGGTAAATAAAAACTATTATAAAAAAAAGTACCTCCTAATTCTAGATTGGTAAATCCGTGAAAATACACAATCTCCAAACTATACAGAATGAAAGGCTTGCAAAGTAGAGAGAGCCAGGCGAGAACATCAAAACCATGTGAAAGCATCCATTCATCTTGTCTGCAATTTTGTTATTTCACAAATGCTTGCCAACAGAAGCTTTGTTCATCTCAATGCATTTATTTAATCCATCACAAAAATTAGCTTTTTAGAAAAAAACACACCCCAAAACATTTGTTTGACACTTCACAGTAAATAAAATATAAAAAAATAGGAATAATTTATCCCAACTATTTCTAGATGAACTCCTTTGAAAAAAAGGAGATCCTCAATGCATCACCATACTTCTTCATACCTATATTTCCCCATATTTAAATTGATGAAATAATCTCTCCCATCCTCTTACAGAGGCTTTAATGATAATAATAATGAAGAGGTAGGTATGAGGTTCTGGGAGAGTGGTTGGGAATGTGAAGAATTCCCATTACACATTATTATAGTCACAAGGGCCCTTTATTGAAGTGAAATGGCTTATGGGCAAAATCAAAAATGATTTTAGCAATTGGCTGGGAGTGAAGGGGCTTTTTAAAGGTCAGAGAGTGCAGGAAGGTAGGGGAGGAATCTAAAGAATTAAGGAGAAGTTAGGGAGAGTCTAAAGGAGAAGTCACTCCCAAGCACATTAAGTTATGTGGAGCAGCAGCTGGCTGAGACCCCAGGAGTTGCTTTTAGAAATGCTAACAGGACCGCCTCAAGAACACCTCCAATCTTTGTGTATGATAATGGGAATAGGATGGGCTTTATTAATATTCTACCCCATTCCTGGCAATGGAGACAAGATGAAGTGTGGAAAGTTTACACCATTATTATACTACATCTGCAAGATGAGATCGATCAATAGAAGCACTTTGAGACAACTGAAATCTCAAAAAAAAAAAAAAAATCCATTCAAGATTCCACTTATTGACTGACTATATAAGCTTCAGCAAATAACTTTTCCTTCCTGCGTTTCAGTGTCCTCATCCATATGTACTTTCTCTTACTTTCTCTTACTAAATTCCAGGCTTTTAGAGTCTTTGTTTTTTATTTTTGTTTGGGTTTTTTGTGCCATTCTGATTTTCATATCTCCCACAGAGAAACTATGTGAATTGGAAAACATGGGTTTTAAGAGTCAGGAAAAATTGGCTTTAGGTCTTGCCTCTGACACACACAGGCTGAATCATTTATCTTCTCAGTGTCTCCAGAAAACTAAAATTACAAGATACAGGGGAACTGTCAATCTGCATTCATGGAGAGAATTTCTATGCCAACAGTTCCCCATACAAATGAAGCCATAAGTCTGGAAAGCTCCACCAAACAAAATATCTCACAATGCCTCTGTACATAATGGGATTGTGGGAGCAAGAGCCAGAGGCACATCAGAGGCCATCTAGTTCGACTCTCAAGGATGTTAAGGGACATGTCTAAGTTTACATAGAAAATACATTTTAAAAGCAGGATTTGAATTCAGGTTCCCAACCACCAAAGTTGGTTCTTTTTCCACTGTATCACTCTAATAAACATTTGTTGAATCTATTTGAAAAAAAAAAAAAAAAACACAATCCAATGAAAAAGTGTTGGATTTAGAGAGATGTTTGATGTCAGTTGTTGTGGATGATATTAAGAATTTTAACCTGGGAACCACAGCGCCATTGAATTTGGATAAGAGAATTTGGATGGAGAAAAATATAGATTTTTTATTCTCATTAATCTCTCATTGAAATCCATCATTTCCTTTTCTTATGAATACAGAACAATAAGGGATTATTCTGAAAAAGGGTCTTTATGCTTCACCAGACTACCAAAGATGTCCATGATAAGACAACCTTAGTCACTAAGATGATTTCTAAATCTATGATTCTATGATCTAGGTCTCAGGTTTGTGTTTTTTTTTTTTTTAATCTGGATCTAAATGATCTTCCAGATCAAAAATTTATGCTCCTAGGACCGCTCTGGGCCTCAGTTTCCTCCTCTGTAAAATGGGGGCATTGGACGAGTTGACCTGTAAAAACCCTTCCTGACTCTAAACCTATGTGATGATCATTTGTCTATAATATTATATAAATCAGAAAATACGAAATGGAAATATTCCCCAACTGAGAGAATTTACTCTTCGTACACTCCAAAGTTTCAGATTTCTTTTTTTTTTTTTTTTTCCCTATTTCTCATTCCTTCTTTCGTGTGAATGCTAACTATTCTTCTATTTATCAAATATTATCCTTCCCCTTTGGGTAGATTTCATGCCTGAACTTTTTAATCCATTTGGCCATCTAGAATGTAGATATTTATATATTTTTTTTAATGGTTTGATTCTTCCTATTTCATTGAATGCTTTGTAGAAAATACCAGCAAACTCTGGTCCTAATATTTGCCTCTTCTTTTTTTTCCTTAAAAAACAAGTTAGACTCTAAGAGGCCAGATAGGAGCTGTCCCTGGTAAAAAAAAGTTTCCATGAGCCAGCCGATCCTTCACCTCACAGTGGAAAAACTAACATTGTCACTAGGATATGAAGAAACCATGGTGAAGAGCTAGGGGCAGCAAGGCCCAACAGAATGGACCGCCTGCATCTGCTGGATGAGTCTTTATCATCCGGCCTCGCCTGGGGGAATGGAAATGCAGGGAATGATTGTTGGGCTGATGTAGACAAATTGACTCAAATTAGTTTAGCATGGGCTATGCAAAGTTTAAGCTTGTTGAGCGTGGCCACTTAGCAACAGCGCCTGGCACTTTGGGGGAAGAAGCCTGCTGGCCAGTTCTAAAGGGGGTTTGTAGGAGCAGAAATTTGGGGCTGGGAGGAATCTTCCTCTCCATTTTGAAAGGATGATGGGACCAGAGAGGGCAATGATCTTGCTCAGTGTCACAGGGACTAAGTAGCAGAGTCAGGATTTGAACTTGTTTTCTGCTTATCAACCCAAATCTTGTTTCCTCTGCCCAACTTCATCATGATCTAGAGTCAGAGGGGACTTTTCAAATCATAGAAAGGGAGGAGACCCATTGAAGAGGTCACCCAGTGCCTGTATAAAATCATAAAGATCATAACTCCCGTTCTTGTGACATTTGAATATTTTTAAAAATACATTATTCACAATCATCCAGTGAGAAAGGTCCTGGAAGTATAATTATTCTTATTTTGCAAAAGGGAAAACATCTGAATATTTTTAAAAAATCATTATTCACACTCATCCTGTGAGAAAGGTGCTGGTGCAAATGGGAAAACTGAGGCTCAGAGAGGGAAAATGACTTGACCACTGTTACATGTGTCCATTCAAACCCAGGTCATAGCATCATGGATTTAGAACCAGAAGGGACCTTCCTGGCTATTGCATTCATTTTTGCAGATGCAGACATTGCATTTTGCCCAGAGTTCACACAGCTAGTATAATGGCAGGATTTGAACTTGAGTCTTTTTGATTTCCAGCCCTGTCCTTTAATTCATCTTGGCTCCTTCTCTGGAACGCTATCTAATTCACAATTATCTGCGTTCAGTGCTTCTTTCACTATCAAATCACGAAGGTAGAGTAGAAGATCCAAGAATCACGGGCTTGGAGACCTTGGAGATTATCTAGTCAGTCTGATGAAAGCTCCTTGAGGACAGACACTATTTGATTTTGTCCTTGCGCATTAAGCCACCAAGTGACACCATTGACAACCAACCATCCTTTCTGGAAGTCCCACCCTCACCCTGGTAGACTTCATCCCTCTGGGCAGAACCTTTCTATGGTTTTCAAAGAATAGATCCCCTAGCTCTGCCTCTTTCTAGTTCATCAGTCTGAATTTACCTAATGAGGTTAGCTCTGAGCATTCAACAGTTGACCTTTTCCTCAATTCTTCCTTAAGCCTGTTATTTCATTGATTCCTATTCACATGATCTTGTTTTGACAATCAGTAAATGGGGCTGCCAAATGGCGCAGTGGATAGAGCACCAGCCTTGAATTCAAATGTGGTCTCAGACACTTAACACTTCCTAGCGGTGTGACCCTGGACAAGTCACTTAACCCCAGCCTCAGGGGAAAAAAAAGAAAAAAAATCAGTAAACATTTATTAAGTGCCTATTATGTACCAAGCATTGTGCTGATTGGCCGAGAAGCCAAATATAATCCCTGCCCTCAAGGAACTCACAATCTAATGGAGAAAGGGGCAAGATGACTACATGCAAATGATTATGAACAAAGTGAGCAATATATGGGATCAATAAAAAATAATTTAAAGAGGAAGACACTAGAATTAAGAGGAGTTAGGGAAGTCTTCCTATTGAAGATGCAATTATAGTTCAGACTTTTAAAGAAATTTTTAGGAGGTCTAATCAGACTGGCAGAGGGAGAGCATTTCAGGTTTGGGGACAGCCAGAGGAAATATCCAGAGCCAAGAGATGTTTCTGCAAGAGCCAGGAGGCCAGCCATCATGGAATAAAAGAGCATGTGTCAGAAGACTAAAAAGATAGGAGTGGGGGTAGGATATGAAGGATTTTGAATGCCAAATAGACCATTTTATATTTGATTCTAAGGCAATAGGGAGCTACCAGAGTTTATGGAGGGGAGGCAGGAGGGATCTGGTTGAATCTGTGTTTTAGGAAAATCATGTTAGTGGCTGAATGCAGGATGGATTAGAGAGGCTTGATTCAAGCAGACCCACCAGCAGCCCTATGTGAGGATCTGCACTAGAATTAGATAGAGGGCATATCTCTGAGATATTGCAAAGCAGAGGTTGTCACTAACTTGGATACAAGGAATGAGAAGTAATGAGGAATCCAAGATGGGTCCTGCATTGTAAGCTAGGGGACTGGGAAGATGGTGATCTTGGCGTGTTTCCCAAAGAATATAACATGCTTGGCTAAACATTACTTCATACCTTTAATTTAACAATAAAACAATCATATTGTTAAAAGTCTGCCCAATAAGAAGTCCCCATACACAGCTTTTCTTAGACCAAGGCAACCCCCCAGACAATGCCCCAATTCAAAGACCTTTGACCAATGGCTCAAATTGAAATGCATTCCAGTTCACTATTTATTAACTTAGAAAACCATTCATTAACATTATCTATGTTACATTGTATTTTTATTTTGTTAAACATTTCCTAATTACATTTTATCTGATTGAAGTCCCCGAGATCTGGGAGTTTGACCTTCTGGTGTAGACAATACAACACAGTTTCCAGGATTCAATTCACAGACTTGAGTCTTCATAGAGCAATGAGGTAAGTCCTGATATGAACTAGAATACACTCAGCTGGTGCTTATCCATTCTGACTACTCCCCGATCCTTTAGTCACTACTCATGGAGTCAAGTGAGTGTCTAGGTGGCCATCCTCAGCAAGAAGAGCTGACCTCCATTCAACTAGAGAGTATCTGATCTTGAAACCCTCAACATAATTCTAATAATGTCCGGGTTACAAATCTTCTATCCCTCAAAAGTCTTAGACCTTGGGTACAGAACCTCTCTCCTGACTTCTAGTCTCCCCTGCTTTCCCAAGCATCTTCTTACCCCACAGAGGAATCAACTTGGATGGGAGAAGGGGGAAGGGCAGCAACGATGGGGAGAGGTTCTCTTCATAATATTTGCCTCTCTCTGAAGAATTATTATATCTAGTCATTTTGTGGGAAAATAAGAACAGAAGGGACAAATGACATGTCCAGGGTCACACGGGCGACAAGCCGGTATTCAAAGGCAGATCCCCAGATTTGATTACTCTAAGCAGACTGTCTCTTAGAGTGGTGATTTCGACTCCCTCACATTTTTTGATGGTGACTTCCTGACTAACAAATCCCCCCAGAACTGCCAGAAGTGATGAAAGGGATTTGGAAAGCTTATCCTCCCGCCTTTGGTTCTCTTGTCCCAGGACTAACACAATTCCTTCACGCCTGTGCCGCCCACAGACCACCAAGGGGGGTTTCTCATTCAATGCATCTCATTACTGCTCAGCTGTCTTCTCTGTACCTGCGAAGAAGCCGGGCTGCTCTAAGGCTCTTGTTTGGGGGCCAACATTAAGCTGTTTAGCTCATGTAGGGAAGAAGAAAAAAAAATAATACCCAGAAGTTGAGAAATACTCTTCAGGATCATACTGGAGTTTGTGGGAAGAAGTAAGAGGGCTGGTAGAGAGGTAAAGAAGAGCTATTTTTCTCTGTGACCCTTTTCTTCCATTTTCTTTCCCTCCTTTTTTCCCCACTCATGTTTCATATCCATTTGACCATTAAAAGGCAGGAAGGTGGGGGGCAGAAAGTGAATGTTATGAATAGGGCATACAAAATATTTTCCCTGAAAATACTAAGAGGTGTTATGGCAGGAGTTTACACTGTGGATTAGAAAATAAAGGAATGGACAGATAAAGACATGAAAAAAAGCATTTCTTAAATGTATACTATATTTCAAGCGCTGTGTTGAGGGCTGACATTACAAATAGGAAAAATAATAACCTTGCGCTTCAGGAGTTCACACTCTGATTGGGAAAGACAACACATGGAAGAAGTAGTGATGATCTGGAGCCAGAAGGTATGGAGGCATCCAATGCAACTCCTTCATTTTATTTTATGTGTGTGTGTGTGTGTGTGTGTGTGAGTGAGAGAGAGAGAGAGAGAGAGAGAGAGAGAGAGAGAGAGAGAGAGAGAGAGAGAGAGAGAACTGGAGTTAAGTGACATGCCCAGGGTCACACAGTATCAAGTGTTTGAGACTCCAGGGCCCATGCTTTATCTTTCTGTGCCATTCAGCTGTCCAATTTTACAGATGGAGAAACTGAGGCTCAGAGAAGGGATTTAGGATCACAGACCTAGAGCAGGAAGGGGCTTCAAAAACCATCTGGTCCAACCAGCCAGAGAAAGGGAGAAGTGACTTCCTAAGGTCACAGAGATAGTAAATAGCAAAGCTATTTATCCATTTCCATCTTTACTTGTTGTGGAGAGTTCTCTGTTCTGTATCAGTGTTTAAATCTTGGCCCTTACCGTTACTGTTTGGCTTTGGGTAAGCCATCGGAGCTTCAGTTTCCTAATTTATAAAATAAAAGAGTTGGGCAGATGATCTCTAAAGCTTCTTTCAGCTTTAAATCTATAATCTTATTATCTGAAAAAGTTAAAAAAAAATTAAATCCAGGGAAGAATCCTAGGGCAGGATGACTCAGTAAATGGAGCCCAAAATCTGCCTCTGTTTCTCCTTCTGTAAAAAAGATAAGGTCGGGCTACTTGGTCTTGCAGGGAACCAAATTTGCTAAAGTCTAAAAATTGGTCCTGTTTCTGACCTTCCAATGTGTCTTTACTGCCCTCTACTGGCACATTGAAGGATGATACTGATGGATGCTTTGCATGGGAACTTTGGGAGGAATTCATAGCAGGGACTTGCCAAGATTTCCAAATAGTATTCCAAATAAAATCCAAATGTTGGAAAAAGAATTCTGTACACCCCAGATAGAATTTAATTCTGCATTTTGTTCTGATGGTAGCCCTGTAATTGATCCTTGGAAAGTCCATTCAATCTCTTTGAGAGTCAGGTTTCCTCATCTAGAAAATACCTCTCAAATAGCTTTTGTGATGCTCAAAGGCTTTGCAAGCTTGTATGTCTCTGAAAGAGATAAACAAAAGAGAGACATAGAGAGAGGGGGAGACAGAGAGAGAGGGAGAGATAGAGAGAGACAAAGAGAGAGAGAGAGAGAGAGAGAGAGAGAGAGAGAGAGAGAGAGAGAGAGAGAGACAGAGACAGAGACAGAGACAGAGACAGAGACAGAGACAGACAGACAGAGAGAAGAAAAGAAAGGCATAGAGGAGAGAGGGAGACAGAGAGAGAGACAAGCAGAGAGAAAGAGAGACAGAGAGAGGAGGAAGGGGAGGAG
Organism: Sminthopsis crassicaudata; assembly: GCF_048593235.1. NCBI lineage: Eukaryota > Metazoa > Chordata > Mammalia > Dasyuromorphia > Dasyuridae > Sminthopsis > Sminthopsis crassicaudata. The sequence goes on from NC_133621.1 coordinate 293,341,759, forward strand.
AAGAACAAGAAGGAGAAGGAAGAAGTGATAGATCAGTAAAAGTAACACACTTATCTCCAACTTATAAACAGAGAACCTAGAAAACTGAGTGATCAAGTCAACAGCAAATTCTAGACAAAGATCAATAACTTTTGACATCTTATATCTTGTTTATCCCATTACACTAAACTGCTAAACCATGTATTTTCAATAATCAATCAACAAGTATTTTTAATTTATATTTTTTAGTAAGCAAGCACTTATTTCTTCTCTTCGTCCTACTGAAAAAAAGAGAACAACCCTTTTTTATTAAGTGTCTATTAAACACCTATTATGTGCTCGATACTGTTAAATGCTGAGGCTACAATCACATCCAGAAAGAGAACTATGGACACTGAATGTGGATCAAAGAATAGTATTTTCACCTTTGTTTGTTTTTCATGACCCCCCCCCCCCTTTTTGGTCTTATTTTTCTTGCACAATATGACATAGAAATATGATTAAAAGAACGGCACATATTTATCTATATCAGATTGCTTGCTGTTTTGGGAAGGGAGAAATAAAAGAGGGAGGGAGAAAAATTTAGAGCACAAAGTCTTGCAAATATGAATGTTGAAAACTATCTTTACATACTATTTAACATATTATTAAAAAGAGAAAAAATAAAAATAAATGCTGAGGCTACAGAAAGCTAGAATAATATTTTCAGATTCCAAGTCTGAATGTCAACTCCAAGTCATTAATTTACTCCTTGTAGGAATAAGTCAAATTAAATTTGAAAAAGAGAGGCACTACCAGTAATATTCCTACATGCCTTCACATCTAAGTTTCCCCTATTGAGAAAAAGAAGAAATTGGTGGGGGGTCCTCTAGGTTTTCTCCTGGCTTAAAGAATTCTTAATTCTGGAAAGTGGGTGGAGGAGACAGAGAAGGCTTGACGAAAGGCAGACTGGCAATTAGTGCTAAAACAGAGGGGAGCATGAGGGGTGACAGAACACAGAAATGATGTCAGCCTGCCATCTACTGGCTTTAACTGAGATTAAGAACAGGGAGCTAAATGTCTACTTTATTCTTGAAGTAATTATTCTGGACTTTGAAGGAAAATTAGAACTTTTCACTTATTATCAATTTACCCATAGATCATCACTGCCTCATGGATTTAGAATAATAAGGACGCTAAGAGGCTGACTGTCCCATGGGCCTGGAATGCTCTCACTCTATTTCTGACTCAGAGTCCCTCTTTCAATTAAAATAGGACTCAGGGAATACATTCTACATGAAGCCTTTTCTACCTGCGTCCGAACTACTGCTCGTGCCCTTCCTCCCCAACTCCTTTGTATTTATTTAATGATTTTATATATATATTTTTACTTATTCACTTTATATTTATGTTGTATGAGCTGGAGAAGGAAATCCAGTATTTTTGCTAAGAAAACTCCATCTAGGGTCATGAAGAGTTGGACACTACTGAAAAGAACTCAACAACAACATATATAAATATAAATTATTATATATTTATATAATATATTAATATTATATACAATATAGTAATATATAATTATACAATGTATATTAATTAATATATTTTTTATATGTAAACTATATATTAATTAATATACATTGTATAATTATATATATTAGTAGGGTAATAGTAAAAACAACAGAGGGGAAGTGATATCTAGTAGTGAGAAGTAGAAGTAGGATTCAAATCCATATCTTCAAATCACTGAGCTTTCCACTGTATCAATTGCCTTTTCTTCAACAAAAACATATAATTGACTAAATATGCAGAATAAGGGGTTGAGTCTTAAACTAAGCCTTTAGCATTTAATGGGGCATTTGGATTTCATCATTAGTAGATACAGAATGTCCTGAAAGTATTAGTACAGTTTTAAGCTTTAATTTTAGAATAGATATTTCAACTGATAAGAAAATTTAAAAATAATTTAAAGAATTTAATATTTAATGTAAATTTAATATAATCATTTATATTATTTACTTTTAATTGTAATTATTATGCATAGGATAGTTAAGTAGCACAGTGTCAGGAATATCTAAATTCAAATCTGGCTTCAGACACTAGCTATGACCATGGGCAAGTCACTTAACCCCTCTCTATCTCAGCTCCTTATCTGTTAAAAAAAAAAAAAAAAAGTATAAATGGAGAAGGCAATGTCAAACCACTGCAGTGTCTTTGCCAAGAAAACTTCTAGAATGTGACATGACTGAATGCCTGAGCAACAGCAAATGGATGGATGGATGGATGGATGACAGATGGATGGATAAATGATGGATGGTGGATCAGTGGATGGATGGTAGATGGATGGCTGTTGGATGGAAAGATGATGGATGGATAGATAAATGTGTATCCATATCTTTGCCATTCTTGTGAGGATAAGGTGGAATCTTAAGGCTCCTTGATCTGTGTGCCTCAAATTAGGATTTAGGAAGTTGTGGCAGAATGAGTGGTGTGCTGAGTCAGGAAGAACAGAGCTCAGAACCAGCCTCAGGCACTGTGATCAAGGTGACCTGGGCAAGTCACTACCTCTCAGGGCCTTATTCCTCACCTGTAAAAGGAAGCTATTGAATTCAATGTCTTGTAATATCCTTCCAGCTCCAGATCCGGGATCCTATAAACTTTACTTCACTTAATTGCTCTTTATAAGCCCATGAGCCTATTCCAAGGTGAATTTACAGCCCTTTAAATTGTCTTCTTCTAAATCTCTCTTAGATTCTATTTTCAGATGCGAGATGCTAGGAATCACGGGGCTCCGACCCATTCTAATCTACATCAGTGGAGAGGGAACATTGAAGTCAAAGTTTACTGTCTTTTGGATGAATTTACTCAGAGCTGTAGGTAGGAGACAATGTGGTCTATGGAAAGCATATTGGAGTTAACCTTAGAGGACCTGCGTTCAAATTCCACCTCTGACATTGATTACCTAGGTGATATCTGGGCAGGCCTTTTCACCTCTCTGGGTCTCAGTTTTCTTATCTATCTGTAAAATAAGAGATTTGGTCCCTTCTAGTTCTAAAATCGATAAGCTTATGACTAATTCATTTAAACACTCTAAGCTCGCTTGGTTGTCATTTCCTTGTAAATAACTTTTGTTCCTTCTTTTCCAAACATAAAATCACACTTTTGAATATAGGAAACACTAGTAAAGTCTGCCTTTAGTCATTGACTTGGATTTTTTTTTTTTTTTAATGATCCTTCCACCCCAGGTGCCCAGATTTGACCAGGTCACTCCCTTCCTCCAGAAAAACCAGGTGATACAATTGCCTCCAGGGCTAACCTCAACCCCCTCCTACTATTTGGCATTTAAAACTCTTTTCTCCAAAGCTTCAGCTTCTCTTTCCAAGTTGTTAACACACACACCCCTCTCTTCTACATACTGTTCCTGTACACAATTTTCTACCTGTCTATCCCTTTGCACAGTCTGGCCTCCAAACTTGGACGTATACCCCCTCTTCACCTCTGCCTTTTAGCCAGCTTTTGTTGTTTATTTCTTTTCAGTTATGTCCACTCTCCATGATCCCATTTGGGGGTTTTCTTGGCAAAGATCCTGAAGCGGTTTGCCATTTTCTTTGCTAGCTCATTTTACAGATGAGGAAACTGAGGCAGAGTTAAGTGATTTGCTCAGGGTCACGAAGCTAATAAGTGTCTAAAGTTGAGTTTGAACTCAAGAAAATGAATCTTCCTGATCTAGTGCTCTATCCATTGCAGCACCATCTAGCTATCCTAGTCTATAGGTCAGTCAGTCAATAAATAAATAAATAGATAGATAGATGGATAGATAGATAAATAGATAGATAGATAGATAGATGGACAGATAGATAAATAGATAGATAGATAGATAGATAGATAAATAGATAGATAGATAGATAGATAGATGGATAGATAGATAGATAAATAGATAGATAGATAGATAGATAGATAGATAGATAGATATGTATATATATATACACATGCTCTATATAGGGGAAGTAGGAAATAATTAACTGAGGGAAGGCCCTGAATAAAGAGGAGTGGGATTGATTTCCTGTTAAAGATGGGATTTTAGTTGGAACTTGAAGGATGCCAGTAGACAAAGATGAGGGAGAGTGTTCCAAGCATGGGGGACAGTCAGGAAAAAAGCCAAGAGATGGTGTGTCTTGTTCATAGAACACTGTTGCTGGATTGAAGGGGGCTGGTCAGGAATTAAAGTGTAGAAAGACTAGAATGGTAGGAAGAAGTTAGCTTATAAGGGGCTTTGAACGCCAACAGAACATTTTGTATTTGCTCCCGGAGGCAGTAAGGAGCCCCTGGAATTTATGGTATAGGGAATAACATGGTGGATGATAGGGAAGAGGGGAGGCAGGAAGGGTTTGGGGGGGTTTATAAAGTTAATTAGCTCTCTTTTGGATACTTTAGAGTCCTCGGCTTCCTTTAAAGTTCATATGAAGTACGACCACCTAAAACGTCTTTTCTGACCTCCTTCCTCCAGCTACTACTGCCACCCCCAAATTACTTTATATTTATCTTATATATCCTTCTTTTAGCTCTTTTTCCTCTCATAAAATGTAAGCTTCCTAAGGGTAAGAAATATTTAACTTTTGTCTTTGTAACTCAGCACCTAGTCCTGCAATACAGTAATAAATGCTTTTTGATTAACTGATAGAAGAGTTTAGAAAAACAATTTATTGTTGAACCTGATGAGGGCCCCTTTGAGATTCCTTTCCTGATTTCCAGCTTCCTTTGGGACTGAACTTTGATTACAAGATCTGGTCAAAACTACCCTTTTGTATTCCTAGGGGAAAGTCCAAATCTGAGCCAGTTTTGGGCTGTACCCAGCCCCCACCTGATCTGAGCTGGCTTGGGTTTTCAGCCCCCAATCTAATGATCTGCTCAGGCAGCCCAACCCCCACCTGGTGGCTTCTGGCCTTGGAGGAATCAACCTGGGCTCCACCCAGATGCTCCTTCAAACAGATAAAAAGGCCAAGTTGGAATCATCCCTTGTTGGAGAGTTGAAAGACGCCAGCATCACACTCTCTGTCCCACCTCTTGTGGTGTATTTCTTCCTCTATCTAATGCCTTTTACTAACCAGACTTTAACCTTGCTTCCAAACCCTACAAGAAACCTCTTTTTATCAATCTAGGTTTTCGGGCCTGTAAATTCATTTACAGGGGACTCTCGCCGCCACTAGAACTCATTTAACTTTGTATCCTTGCACTTAATCGGAAGGGATTGCAGGGGAGCTCCATGTGACTCCCTGTACCCCAATCCTGCCACTAGACCTTAACTAATTTTAATGAGGTATAAACCTCATCATTAGGTATCTACCTCATCATTTTGGTTCCCTGACGGGGAGTCGAACCCGGGCCACAGCAGTGAGAGCGCCGAATCCCAACCACTAGAGAGAGAAGGAAACACACCCCAAGTCTCTGATACAAAGCATGGTGGCCTGGCATTAGATCATTAGAATGGGGGCTGAAAACCCAAGCCAGCTCAGATCCGGTGGGGGCTGGGTACAGCCCCAAACTGGCTCAGATATGGATCTTTCCCCTAGGAATACAAAAGGCTGATTTTGACCAGATCTTGTAATCAAAGATCAGTCCCAAAGGAAGTTGGAAATCAGGAAAGGAATCTGAAAGGGGGCTATGCCCACATTAGAACCTCTTTCATAAGCTCTGCTTTTTTCTAGGTGGCTCCTAAAATCTTGGAACTTCAAGATTAAGAGAGATTTCAGATTCATCCTGTGTAACCCATTCACCTTTGGCAGTTACAGATGGAGCCATAGAGGAGAAGAGCACTGGCCCTGGAGCCAGGAAGATCTGAGTTCAAATTCATCTGCAGATACCATTAGCTGTATGAAGCTGACCAAATCACTTAAGTTCGGCCTGCCTCAGTTTCTTTCTGTATAAAATGAGGAAACTGAATGATTCTGTGAGCTTATAATCTACTGACTGTAGAGTCTCAGTGTTTCTAAATCTAATTCATTTGAACAAGGCTTTATTTAGCTTCACTATTTGTGAGGAACTTTTCTAGGTACTGGGAGCCACAAAGCGAACCAGTCAGCTAGCTAACATGGTTGAGGAAAATTGGATGGGGGAAGGGAGAGAACATCCTCAACTCAGGGGTGGTCAGTGGAGGAGAAAGCATTGAAGCTGAAAGAAGAAAAGGATTGTGAAAGCAGGCAGAGAAAAGGGAATGGTGGGCAGCCTTGGTAAATACATGGCAGCTGGAAATGCAATGGTGAGCTCAGGAAGGGGTTCAACTGAAACAGAAAAGCAGGGAAGCAGAGAAACAGTGCTGAATCTGGAGCTGGAAAACTCTCTCTGTGAACTTGTTCCTTTATTTCTTTTCTATGGGTCAAAGTCCCTTCATCTTTAAATAAATGAGTAGGATTAATTGATCTCTGGGGTCACTTTGAGTTCTAAGTCCCATAAACTACACGAAGGGGAATACTGTGAAGCCAGGAGAAAACCAACACCTTAGATGTGGAGCTAAATTTTTTTTGTCAGTGCATTTAGAGCAGGAGAGCAGACGTGTCAGTCTGTGCATCAGGAAGTTGTCTTGGCAGGCTTGTGAAGTATATAGATCTGAGAGGCAAGAGGGTGGAGCTAGAAAAAAAGCAGTTAGGAGACCGTTGCAACAGGTGGGCAAAAAGTGATGTGATCAGGAACTAGGGTGAGTGGGTGTGCCATGGAGAGCCAACCCCTTTCATTTTTCAAAATGAAGGAACCGAGACCAGGCTCAGCCTGGAATCATGAACCAAGAGCTCAAAATGACTCCTCAGGTGATTTAGATCAAATCCTTTCATTTTAGAGAGAAGGAAGTGCAAGCCCAAGAGGGCTCAAGATCTCAGAGTCATAGGATCACAGATCTGCAGAAGATCTGAGATCATTTAATCTAATTCCCTCACTCTCAGATGAGATGTCGACATGTTATTGAGTCCTGTTCTACTCTTTGTGGTTCCCTTGGAAGTTTTCTTGGCAAAGATACTGGCTTGCTATTTTCCTTCTGTAGCTGAGGATGAGGAAACTTTACAAGTGAGGAAACCGAGGCAAATAGGGTTAAGTGACCTGCTCAGCTGATTCTTTTCCTTTTTCTCCTCTTCCTCTTCCTCCTCCTCCTCCTCCTCCTCCTTCCTTACAGCCATACAGCTAGGAAGTGTCTGAGGCCAGATTTGAAGGATGAGTTTTTCCGATTCCAAGCACAATGCCCCATCCTTGTACCATTTAGTTGTCCTACCAATTTCTATTTGCACATTTTTACCTATGGAAGGGTATGAGTTCTTTGAACAAAGAAATCAAAACTTACTAATGGTCTCTACACAGGGTAAATATGTATGTGGGCAGCTAGAAGTGCAAATTTAGAGACAACTTCCTCCCAAATGGACTATATGTCCTTATATGGCAGAGCACTCTGGGATCAGCCACAGTTAGATACACTGAACCTTGTCATTTTGGTCCTCTGCAAGCACAAAGGATAACGACCAACCAATAACCATAGATCGAGAATTGGAAAGGATTTCAGAGGTCACCTAGCCTACCTACTCCTCCTTTTGCAGAGGATGACAATGAGTCCCAATGAGGTTAGTGTTTTGTCCAAAGTCTCACAGGGAGGACCATAGGATATAAAACAGAAAAGAACCTTAGAGAATATTCTCCTCATTTGATAGAGAGGTAAGGGACTTGGCCAAGGTCACACAGGTTGTTAGCACCCAAGATGGTAGTTGAACAAACTATGTCCTTTGCGTTCCTAGCCTCTCAGGGGCTACACTTTTTCAAAAACCAGGCCAAATTTTTTTTAAACTAAAGTTTTTTATTTTCAAAACACATGCATGGATAATTTTCAATATTCACCCTTGCAAAACCTTGTGTTCCAAATTTTCCCTCCCTTCCCCCACCCCCTCCCCTAGACAGTAAGTAATCCAATATGTGTTAAACATGTGCAATTCTTCTATACACATTTCCACAGTTATTATGCTGCACAAGAAAAATCAGATCAAAAAGGAAAAAATGAGAAAGAAAACAAAATGCAAGCAAACAACAAAAAAAAATTAAAAATGCTATGTGGTGATCTCCACTGTCAGTTCCCACAGTCCTCTCTCTAGATGCAGATGGCTCTCTTCATCACAAGACCATTAGAACTGAATTTTGCCTCTTTCTCTAAGCTTCTGGACCAGTCCAGCCTGAATAATGATCTTGGAACTCTTGTTGTCTAAAAGCCATTTGGCACTGAACAAAGACTGCCTTGAACTGTCCATTATCTTTCTCTGTATGTGCACATCTTATCTCCTAGTTGTTGTAGTCTCCAAATAGAAGGAGTTCCTGGTGAAAGTCCTCCTGCAGTAGGCTTGTGATAAGTGACAGTTTGTTCATTTATCACGGAACATAGAGCAGCCTCTGAGAGTTCACAAAGACCTTGGAAGATCATCTGTTCCAAATCTATCTCAAAGACACTTCTGCAGTAGACTGGAAAAGTTTCGTGGTGGCTGAGTCATTTTTGCCTCTTCTGGACCCCAAATGAGATTTTCTTGGCAGAGAGACTGGAGTGATTTGCCATTGCTCATTTTACAGATGAAGAAAATGAGGCATAAGGATTGAGTGACTTGTCCAAGGGCTCACACAGCTGGTAAGTATGTGAGAATTATGAAGATGGGCCTTCCTGACTTCAGATCTGGTGCTTTATTGACTGGTCACCAACTTGCCAAACTAGAAAAGCATCTATTCAGCTTAAATACCTTCAAGGATGAAAAGCTCCTTGTCACAGCATTTTTTTTTGGTGGGGAGGGGTTAATTATTAGAAAATTCTTTTTCTTATTGAGATGAAATCTGATTGTTAAATTTCATCCTTTGTGTGAGAAATGCTGAAAAGCTGGATTTCTGCAGTGTTACAAACTTTGAGGTAGTGTAGGATAGTAGAATACCACTGTCCAAGAGATTTTCAAATATGAGAGGTTAAGGAAGGTTAAGATTCCACAGAATAATTATGTGATCAATAGAAGTCTTGAGCAAACAATGAATTTATGAGCTAGGAAGGCACAGGTGGATTCAGCCAATCAGAAAGAGTCTTGTGATTTTGAGAAAATCACAATCTTAACATAATAGCCAATCCAGCCCAAACTTGTTGGGGTCAATGACCTGACTTGACCAAATCACAGTGCTTAATAGACAGAATAGTAAACAATACACCCCACAGAGGAGTTTTCTGCCATTTTTGAACATGGAATGTATGATGAGGGAGAAAGAATATGTTTACACATATTAAGGGAGAAACGTAGTGGGAGTATCGGAAAGATTATAACCCGGAAGGGAAAGGAACAATCCCCTTTTCTGAAGAAGGGCAGCAAGTATAAAGCTTCTCCATAAATGCTCACCATTCCCTCTTCTCAAAGAGGAGTGAAGCCCCACTTCTGGCCAGAAACATCAACAAGATTCCTTAAGATTCTTCTTTACATGTGCAATAATGTTTGTGGCAGCCCTCTTGGTGGTGGCAAGAAACTGGAAACTGAGTGGATACCCATCAGCGGGAGAATGGCTGAATAAGTGATGGTACATGAATGTTATGGAATATTACTGTTCTGTAAGAAATGACCAGCAGGATTAATACAGAAGAGTCTTGGAGAGATTTACATGAGCTGATGCTGAGTGAAATGAGCAGAACCAGGAGATAATTGTACACGGCAACAACAAAATTATACAATGATCAATTCTGAAGGACGTGGTTCTTTTCAACATTGAAATGATTCAAACCAGTTCCACTTGTGCAGTGATGAAGAGAGCTATCTACACCCAGAGAGAAAATTGTGGGAATTGAGTGTGGACCACAAAATAGCATTCTCACTTTTTCTTCTTCCTTTAAAAAATATTTATTTATTAAAGCTTTTTTACTTACAAGGCATATGCATGGGTAATTTTTCCAACATTGACCTTTGCAAAATCTTCTGTTCCAAATGATCCCCTCTTTCCCTCCCTCCCCATGTTAAATATGTTAAAATACATGTTAAATCCAACATATGTAGATATATTTATACAGTTATCTTGCTGCACAAGAAAAATTGGATCAATAAAGGAAAAAAAAAACTGGGAAAGAAAACAACAACAGAGAGAGTGAGAAGGTTCTTTTGTGGTTCATACTCAGTCCCCACAGTCTTCTCTCTGGATGTAGATGGCTCTTTTCATTACCGAACAATTGGAGCTGGTTTGAATCATCTCATTGTTGAAGAGAGCCACGTCTGTCAGAACTGATCATCGTATAATCTTGATGTTGCCGTGTACAATATTCTCCTGATTCATGAAGATGAATTTTAAAAGCATGTTGCATGTATGTGTCTTTTGTTTTTTCAGAAGAGCCCATTGTTAAATACTTACCTCACACTCTTGTCTATACTAAGTTTTTTTTGTAGGTTGGTACAGCTATCGGTGTATCTAATGGCTCATAAAACTTTTATTCATTTTTAAATAACAAGATCTTAAGCTAACAATTTGTTTTGCATGAATGGTTCAGCTTGCAAAGCAATTTAAGAATATTTGATGACAATGATAAGGGAGAGAAACACAACATGAACTTTATTTAAACAGAGTCATTGACCATAAAGAGATAAAAGCATCAAGTGGAGCCACAGGTCGAGGGAGGTGGTGACCAGCTAGGGCTCAGGGAAGCTTTATCTGACTCCTTGTTCTCCAGCCATCTTGCTAAGGACCCTCAACCCCATCACCACACAGCCTTCCAGATCCAGAACCACGATCAAACCAATTTTGTCCCTGTCCCTACAGGGCTGTGTCCTTTCCTCCCTACAGTTCCACTGACCATCTTTGTTACCCAAGTGCCCCTCCCCACCCAGCCTGGCCAGACCCTAATTTGTGTGTTGTCTCCCATGTTAAAATGGAAACCCCATGAGATTGGGGTCAGTCTTTGCTTTTCTGCCGTTGTGTGGGACTTAGCATTAAGTGTTTCATGCACACATTCCTCGTGTAGTACCCATGAACCCAAAGACAGACTTCGGGAGGACACATGGGGCTGACTCTGCCCAAGGCTGCCTTACTTAAATCCAATTCACGGGCAAGTCATGATGTCTTTGGCCCTCTTCAAACAACATGATTTGGGGAGCATCGGGGCTAAGGAGAAGGTCACTGGTGAATCACAGAGCTTTCTGATTTTGAACCATTTGTGAAAGCCAAAGACTTGGGAGGTGAGAACTTTCTTTTCCTAGTTTTTAGGGGCTTTGGTTACTAAGAAGGAAGAGGAAGAGAGGAAACAAGCATTTATAGGGTGCCTACTATTTGTTAGACACTGTTTTATTAATAAAATAAAGTGTTTTATTAATTTTATTTCATTTCATCCACACAGCATTCTGGGAGGTAGGTGCTGTTATGATCTTAATTTTATAGTTGAGCAGCCTGAGGCAGAGGTGAAATAACTTGCCCAGAGTCAGGCAGCTAGGAAGAGCTCGAGTCAAGATTTGAACTCAGGTCTTGGTCCAGCTGGACTTCTGTCCCTTAGTCCTGTGCTCTTTCATCCCAATCTGTGGCCTCCCTGTAATTCAGTCACTTTCCAAAAATTAAAGTCCTAAAGAGTACAAAAGAGAGTTCAGAGACGATGGACAGCTTTAAAAGGAGGACATGCAATCTATTATATATTAAATCTATTCTATACAAGGTGCCCCAGTGCAGTTTTAATCTTTGAATAGGTGATGTCACGGTGGTGCAAAGCGTAGAAGCAGGAAGCCTCATCTTCCAGAGTTCAAATCCAGCCTCAGACACTTAAATAAGGCAAGTCACTTATTTTGCCCTGTCTGCCTCAGTTTCTCATCTGTAAAATGAGCTGGAGAAGGAAATGTCAAATCACTTCAATATCTCTGCCAAGAAAACCCCAAATGAGGTCATGAAGACTTGGACAGGATTGAAAAATGACTAATCAACATCAAAAGCTTTTATAAACAAATTATGCATAATAGGTATTCTTGGTTTCACGCATGATTCTTTTTGTTCCATTTGCATTTAAAAATAACTTTTGAGGTGTATTTGTTTTGTTCAGAATAAAAAGAAAAAAAATCTGTTAAATAAAAATGAAAAATCTTCTTTGTTTCCCTTTAGAGCAGAAGCTCTTAACCTGTGGGTTTTTTTTTTTAAATACTTGGATAATTACATTTCAATATCATTAGTTTCTTTTGCAGTTTTACATCTTTTATTTTATATATTTAAAAGCATTAACTTGAGAAGGGGGCTTCAGCAGCTTGTCTACCAAAGAGATCTAAAACATAGTATAGGTGAAGAATTCTTAAAGACTGATTTAAAACACACACACCCAAATATAGAAAAATGTTTTAAAATATAGAAAGTAAAGACAGAAATATATAGAATATAGAAAGTAAAAAAGCTCTTGTCTTTAGATTCATCAATTCTCTCTGAAGTGGGTAAGTCCTGCAGAACTGAAGACCTTTAAAAAAATAAAACAAAACCAAAATGTTCAAACAAAACTTGGGTCTTATTTCATGCGCAGTTCTATTTATATGGGAGAATATAGTATGGGGACCAGAAGAATGTAGGCCCAGATTTGTTTCTGTTATCTTTACAGCCTGCCCTGGGAATTGTTTGCACCCATGTGGGCCCAGGCTGTGGGAGGAAGCTGGCCCATGGCACAGTAATTACTCTGCCAAGGCTGGTACATTGGTGGAATAGTAGGATCACTGTGTTCAGAGCAGGGCAAAGGGCTCACTTCCACGGGACTGATGTTTATCCAGTTGCAGGCTAGTTTTCACCAATGCTCCTCCAGGCCAAGGCAGGACGGCCTCAGAGCTAGCCAGCCTCTCTCAAACTGAGGGTAGGTTCCAAAAATATCTCCTCAGCCGGCCAGGGTGGGGCAACTTGAGATGAGTGGAGAACTCTGGGCTTCTTGAAAGCTAAACAGCCCATCTTCTGGCCTCGCTGCTCCTGGTTTGTTTCTGCTGGAATCAGGAAGTCCACATACAACCCTTCCCCCTATTTTACAAATGAGTAAACTCAGGCAGAAAAGTTATCTTGAAGCGGAAAGAGACATATATGTGCCAAAATGTTTGTGGCAGCTCTTTTTGTTGTAGCTAGAAACTGGAAGATGAATGGATGTCCATCAGTTGGAGAATGGTTGGGTAAATTGTGGTATATGAAGGTTATGGAATATTATTGCTCTGTAAGAAATGACCAGCAGGAGGAATACAGAAAGGCTTGGAGAGACTTAAATCAACTGATGCTGAGTGAAATGAGCAGAACCAGAAGATCACTGTACACTTCAACAACAATACTGTATGAGGATGTATTCTGATGGAAGTGGAAATCTTCAACATAAAGAAGATCCAACTCACTTCCAGTTGATCAATGATGGACAGAGGTAGCTACACCCAGAGAAGAAACACTGGGAAGTGAATGTAAATTGTTAGCACTAATATCTGTCTGCCCAGGTTGCATGTACCTTCGGATTCTAATGTTTACTGTGCAACAAGAAAATGATATTCACACACAAAAAAAAAAAGTTATCTTGAAATTTGCTTATTTTCAGATGACTACAGAAGTGAGAGGCAGTGGGCAAAGTGGGGTCCACTCTGGCTTTGGGGTCTAGAAAGCCTGGATTCAAGTTCTGCTTCCCTGGGACATATACTGACAAGTTACATCACTTCTCGCTGCCCCAGGAAACTCTCTAAGACTAGAAGTTGCAGCCATGGAGCCAGGAGGATCTGGGTTCAAAGCCTGCCTCTGATACATATAATTTAGGGGACTGTGAGCAAAAAATTTGTTCACTCAGTGGCCCAGATTGTTGGGGAGTTGCTCATTTGCCTGAGTGAAAGGAATTCCCACACCAGTAGCTCTTCATGGCTACAAAAACACAGGCAGGGACAAAAACAAAAACAAAAATAAAATGCCTCCAAGCTAGAGGCAGCTTGGCATTCAATAGCATGATGGACTTTTGACCTGGAAGACCTGGGTTCAGATCATGCTTCTAACAAATACTAGCTTTGTGGGCTTAACTCTCTAAGACCATAAGTTGGCAAGTCTTTGGGCTGGAGTATGTTGCTCTGATTTACTTTCCTAGAGAGAACAGAACTGCTGTTGGCAGGCATAGTGCCCACACAAGGAGTTTCCTGATGATCACACATCCTTTGCTTATTCATACACCTACAGGATAATGGTGGGGAAATTAAAAACAAAAACAAAAACTCCAATGTTTTAGGATTTGATGCTGAGGATTAATCAAAAATTAAGATTATAAAACTTCATTTCCTCCTCTTATTCTTCAATTTCCTCTTCCTCTTCTGTCTCTTCTTCCTTTTTTACTCTTTCTCTTCCAGATCCTCCTCCTCTGCTCCTCTTATTCCTCTTCTTCTTCTTTTTCTTCCATTTCCTCTTCTTCCTTTGCTCCTCTTCATTCTTGTTCTCTTTCCATCTCTTCTAAGTCAATAGCAAAATAGCATTAGATTTCAAAAACCGGTCTCATACATAGTTTTTCAGAAGCAGATATTATACAAAGCAAGCTTCAGCCATCGCTATACTCGACTTTAAAACTTTCATCTTAAATAAAAGAGGAGCTCCTTCTCGCCTTCCGCCTTTTCCTCATTTTTCTCTCTTCCATTTCCTCCTCTGCTTTTTCTTCCATTTCTTCTCCTCTTTATCTCTTCTTCTTCTTTCCATTTCCACTTCCATTCTCTCCTCTTTTTTCCACTTTCTTTTCCTCCTTTTTTCCCCTTCCTCCTCTTTCATCTCTTCTTCCTTCTTTCATTTCCTTTCCTTTTCTTCAATTTCCTCTTTCTCTTCTAGATTCTCTTCTTCTTTCCCTTCTTCTTTTATTTCCTCTTCTTCCTTCTTCTCCTCTTACCCTTCTCTTTCTTTTCCATCTTTTTTCCATCCTCCTCATTTTCCAGGTGTGAGAACAATAGAGGAAGGAAATAAGCATTTTTTTTTTTTTATATAGCACTTACTACATGCCAGAACTGAGGATCCCCAAACAATAGTCAAGTTCAACAGGAGATGGACAAAGTGAGGTGGCTGTGACAACTGTGGTCATCTGAAAGTTCCTACTCTTCAGACCACAAGATGTCCTCTCTTTGTGAGAAGATTCTCAATGTCCATGATGGCCCTTCTCTCCCACTCCATCCCAATTCTTTTGTTCTTCAAGTTTTTAAAAACATCTCAATCTGTCAAGCAAGGCGTCTGGCCTTAAGCATAAGAAAAACTGGCTTCAAGATCTGGTTTCTAACGCTGGGCAAATTATTCTCCTTGAAGTGTTCCCGACACTTCTCTATGACTATAGAGTTGCAGTAAAGGGCTGATCTGCCTGCTAGAGAGAGATCAAAGATTCACAGTTCCAAAGGACCCTTCAATTTAGCCCCTTCATTTTACAGATGAAGAAACTTCGGCTGAGAGAGACAGAGTAACTCACTTGCCCAGACCACATACTTAGTAAGAATCTGAGGCTGGATTTGAACTCAGGTCTTTCTTTCAAATATAATATCCTAAGAACTCCATCAGGGGTTCTTAACTTGGGGTACCTGTATCCATTAAGAACCTATGAGTAGGGGCAGCTAGGTGGCTCAATGGATAGAGCACCAGCCCTGAAGTCAGGAGGACCTAAGTTCAAATCCAGCCTCAGACACTTAATACTTCCTAGTTGTGTGACCCTGGGCAAGTCACTTAACCCCAATTGCAACAGGGAAAAAAAAAAAAAAAAAAAAAGACTATGGGTAGATTTCAGAGTCTCTGAACTTGATTGAACTTTATTTCAACACCACACCACTGATTTCCTTGTTATACTATATATCTTATACATTTAAAACCATTATTCTGAGAACTGGTCCATAGACATCAGCTGATTTCCAAAGGTATCCATGACACAGCAAATGTTAAGAGTCCCTGGGCTTCACTGTATTACCTGGGCTGGTTATTAGGCAAAAGCAAAGGAGAACCTCTAGAGGAGGGAAGCCAGGATAAGGAAAGAGCGAGGTTTTATGTCCTGTGAGGACCAGTTGGAAGAAGAGATGATAGACTGGAGAGGAGAGGACATAACCATAACCAAGGATAACTATATCCAAGGGTTGGACAGGTTGTCATGTAAGAGAAGGATCAGTTTTATTCTACATGGCCCTAGAGGGTTCCACCCAGAGCAACAACAGCAGAAGAATTTTCCTTCCTTCCTTCCTTCCTTCCTTCCTTCCTTCCTTCCTTCCTTCCTTCCTTCCTTCCTTCCTTCCTTCCTTCCTTCCTCTCTCCCTCTTTCCCTTCTTTCCTTTCCTCTCTCCCTTCCTTCCTTCCTTCCTAAAGCTTTTTACTTTCAAAATATATGCTTGTGTTCCAAATCTTTTTCTTCCTTTCTCCCATCCCTTCCCTTAGAAGGCAAGTAATCTAATATATGTTAAACATGTGCAATTCTTCTATATATAATTTCCACAATTATCATGCTGCACAAGAATGATCAGATCAAAAAGGGAAAAATGAAAATATCATGTTGTGCTCCACACTCAGTCCCCACAGTCCTCTCTCTGGATGCAGATGGCTCTCTCCATCACAAGTCCATTGGAACTGAACTGAATCATCTCATAGCTGAAGAGGGCCACGTCCATCAGAATTAATCATTGTATAATCTTGTTGCCATGTATTATGTTCTCCTGGTTCTGCTCATTTCACTCAGCCTCAGTTCCTGTAAGTCTCTCCAGGCCCTTCTGAAATCCTCCTGCTGGTCATTTCTTACAGAACAATAACATTCCATAACAATCATATTCCACACTTTATTCAGCCATTCTCCAATTGATGGGCACCCACTCAGTTTCCAGCTCCTGGCCACTACAAAAGGGCTGCCACAAACATTTTTGCCCACGTGGGTCTTTTCCCCTCTTTTATGATCTCTTTGGGATACAGGCCCAGTGCATGCTGGGCCATAGGGTATGTATGGTTTTATAGCCTTTTGAGCGTAGTTCCCGATTGCTCTCCAGAATGGTGGGATCAGTTCACAACTCCACCAACAATGCATCAGTGTCCCAGTTTCAAGAAGAACTTTACAAACTCCACAAGTAAGGCTGGCTCCTTAGTCCCAGCTCCCTGCCGTCATGGGGAGGCTGTGTCCTTCCTTGAGGCTTTAAAACTGGGGCTGGATGAGCATTTATGGAACATGCTGTAGGAGGTTCCCTTAAGGTATGGGCTGGACTAGATGCCAAATCTGTGGCCCCTTCAGATAAACCATAAGGATCCTTTGATTTTAGGGGAAATTGAGGAGTCCTCCAGCACGCTGGGGACTTTAGGGAAGATGTGGACAAGAAGCACGCAGAGTGGGCAGACACGGGACTTTAGGTTTAGATCCTGGGGAGATATTAGACTCATTTTACAGATGGGGAAACTGAGGCCCAGGATGTAGCAGTGTCTTGCCCAAAGTCCCACAACTATCTGTGCTTGAGGTGTCCCTGCCTTCTGAGTCCGACGGCCCCTCCACCACCCACGGCCGCCCCTTCCAGCACGGTGAGGCTCCGCCCACGCGTCAGCACCCCCCCCCTATTGAGCAGCACCTGCAGCACCACAGGGACCCACGCAGAAGAAGCTGTCCGCCAATGTATTTCTTTTTTTTTTTTTTTTGTTTAAATTTTATTTATTTATAAAATTTTTTTGACATTATATATGCATGAGTAATTTTTTATATAACATTATCACTTGTATTCATTTTTCCAAATTATCCCCTCCCTCCCTTCACCCCCTCCCCCTGATGACAGGCAATCCTATAAATTTTACATGTGTTACAATATAACCTAGATACAATACATGTGTATAAATACCATTTTCTTGTTGCACATTGAATATTAGATTCCGAAGGTATAAGTAACCTGGGTAGATAGACAGTAGTTCTGACAGTTTACATTCACTTCCCAGTGTTCCTTCTCTGGATGTAGTTGTCTCTGTCCATCATTGAACAACTGGAAGTGAGTTGGATCTTCTCCATGTTGAAGATATCCACCTCCATCAGAATACATCTTCATACAACATTGAAGTGTACAGAGATCTTCTGGTTCTATTCATTTCTTTTTTTTTTTTTTTTTTTTTAATTTTTTATTTTATTTTATAATTATAACATTTTTGACAGTACATATGCATGGGTAATTTTTTACAACATTATCCCTTGCACTTACTTCTATTCAGATTTTTTCCCTTCCTCCCCCAACCCCCTCCCCCTGATGGCAAGCAGTCTTATATATGTTAAATATATTACAGTATAATTTAGATACAATATATGTGTGTAGAACCGAATTTTTTGTTGCACAGGAAGAATTCCGCCAATGTATTTCAAAACTCATTCACTAAAGTGCCAAAGTTTCAGATCGGCTTTTTTTTTTTCTTTCTAAGACCAGGAGGGCGCCACAGACAGAGCGGGAAGCAGGACGGCTGAATATGCCGACTTGGTGTTTTTCTCTAACATCGGAGAGACCCAAGGAGGACTCCGTGGGTTCTGTGGAAACCTCAAATTCCCAGGTCTTCATGCTTTCACATGCTGGAAAACCCTTTTCCTCCCCAGCAACCACCCCGGTATTGAGGAAATCTCCTTGCCCCATTAGCCCGTTTGGTGGATTAGATGTGACTTTTGGGCTTCAAATCTTGTTTCTGCCCCTTAATGCGATGTTGGGCAAATAATTTCTTCTCTTTGGCCTCAGTTTCCCCATCTATAAAACGGGTAGATCGGGCTGGATCATCTTTAAGGCCCTTCCCAAAGGTTCTGATTCTCTCAGAGGGTGTGGTCACCAAGTCAGTCAATCAATATGCATTTATTAAGCACCAACTACATGCCAGGCGCTGTGCTAACATAACATACATAAATATAAAAGGTAAAAAAAAAAAAGCAAGTGAACTTTACTGTGAAACTATTTCCCCAGAGTTCCAGTTCACACGGAGCTGCAGACTTCTCCAGATCCTTGTTCTGTAACTTGTAAAAGTGGTCCCAGGGTTCACGTCCTCCAGGATTCTGACCACGATTTAACCGGAAGCCTTCCCACGATTTAACCGGAAGCCTTCCGCAGTCTCCCTCAACTCATCCCGGGTGAGGGGCAGCTAGGGGGCGCAGTGGGGGAGAGCACCAGCCTGAAGTCAGGAGGCCCCGAGTTCAAATCTAACCTCAGACACTTCACACTTCCTGGCTGTGTGACCCTGGGCAAGTCACTTAACCCAGCCTCCGCAAAAAACAAACAAAACTCATCCCAGGTGGTTCGATGTGTATTTCGGTAAATCTTTCTGGAAAAAATGCTTTTAAAGTTTCCTAAGCACAACTATCCAAACACAATGTAGGTAAGAGGTTGGAGCTGTAGGGGTCTCGGAGACTGTTACAGATTTGCCCGGGGTCCCCCAGGTCGGAAGCGTAGGCAGCGGGATTCGAACCCGCGACTCTACTTCGATGAACAAACCTTGGGGGTGTTTCGTTATGCTGGCGCAGTGACCGTTAGAAAGGAGCACCTTCGTTGCCTAGCAACTCCGCCCCGCCCTTCCCCGCGGAGCCGCTCGAGGACGGAACCGGCAAACGGAGGGGGCGCCCCACCAATGGCGGTGCGCGGTGAGAAAGGAGGGAAGAGGGAAGCTGGGAGTCTGGGGGCGCGTGCGACAGCTCGGGCGGAGAAGATGGGGAGGATGCGAGGGGAGGAGGGAAGAGAGAGGAGGAGTCGCGCGTGCGCGCTCGCGGACGCCTGTGCGCAGGCGCGGGGAAGAGGCCGCTGGGTTGGCGGCGTTGGGGAGCGCGCGTACGCGTCCCCGCGGGAGCGAGCGGCGGCGGCGGCGGCGGCGGCAGCGGCGGTGGCGGCGGCGCTGGGAGGAGGGAGCGGGCCGGGTGGGCGTGGGTCGGGGCGGGGGGGAGGCTGCGCGTGTGTCCGGGAGGAGGGCGGGCCGCGCGGCGCGCCACGTCCGCAGCCCGAGCCCCAGAGCCCCAGACGCCGCTGCCGCCGCCGCCCCGGCCCCCAGGGCCCCCAGGCCGAGCAGCGAGCACCACGAGCCGCCCGGGCTGCGGTGAGTGGGGAGGGGGTGGCCGCCTCCGGGGCCCGGGCCCTCCCCGCGGGGTCCCCCTGCTCCCCGTCCCCCCGAGAGCCTTGTCCTCCTCCCCAGGTCCCCGTCTGTCCTCGGGGTCCTCACCCCTCCTGCGGGTCCCCCCGCCGCCCCCCAGCTAACTGCCTTTTCTGTCTGTCTGCTAACCTGCGTGGGCCCCCCCATCCCTCCATTTTCTCTTCACAGGCCCCCCATTTCTCCTCTCCGCGTCGCCCTCTCCTTCCTGCCAGCCAGCCCTAGTTCTCCGCTTCGTGGGTGTCTTCTCCCTCTTGGTGGGGTCCCCCTTCTTTCTTCTGTAGACCCCATCCCCCCAGTGACTCCCCCTTTTCCCCCTTCTGTGGTCCCCTTTCCCCTCCAGGGCTCCCGCATTCCCCTCAGTGAGTTTCTCCCTTTGCCCCTTCTGTGGGTCCCCCATCCCCCTCAGTGAGTCTCCCCTCTGTTCTCCCGTGGCTGCCTCTCCTGCCCCCACGCACCCCTTTTCTCTCCCTCTGAGCCTCCTTTTCCCAGCATCCCCCTTTCCTCCCCTTATTTCTTGTGTTTCCTTTGCAGACTTTGAGAGGGAGCGTGGGTATTGGAGGGGCTCCTCCCCCGCAGACTGCCGGTGTTTGCCCCGGCCAGGGGAGGGAGGCAGCTGTCCCGCCCCGCAGCAGGGAGCCCCCCATGCTTGTGCCTCCCGGAGACACCCCTGGGCGCGGGAGGGCAACGTGGAGGAGGAGGTGCCACGCCGAGGCCTGGGTCACTTTCTGCCCTCCTGCCACGTCACTCCCTTTCCCTGAGAAAAACAGAAGGCTCCTCCGGTCTCAGGGGACCCCGGCTGCTGCAGGGAGCCACCCGGATGCCATTTGTTACCCGTTAGCTGGGAAGCTCAGCCGCCCATGAAGCTACCGTTGCTGTGGCTGCAGCGGGTACTGATGGTGGAAAGAGGGGCGTGGGACCCCTGGAATGCCCACGGGCACGGGGACCCTTCTTGAGAAGGCAGAAGCCCTGGACCGAGCCCCCAGGCAGCCCGGAAACGGTGGCGCATTTCCCCCTCACTTAGTGCAGTTATCCGTGGGACGCCTGAAAGGCGAACTCCCGGTGCGTTGTGAGCGCCGGCTGGCGGGCTTGGGGATCTGGGTGAGAAGCGCCAGTCCCAGGGAGGGCCAGTGTGCGGGCTCTCCGAGCCTGGCGGTCCGGCTGGACCTCTGACTAAGTACATACAGAAAGAGGACGCCGGAAGAGTGGGTTGTGGGCCGCGGCGTCCCGCACGAGGCGGCCTTTCTGGTGTGCGCCAGGCTCAGGCCGCCCTCCCTGCCAGTCTGCTGCTGAGCCCCCTGGAGAGCCGTGCCCCGTCGGTAGAGATGGCGTCCCCCCAAGGGGGGCTTTCGGAAGGAGCGCTCTGGCTCCTTGGCTTTGGTGAAGGTGAGGCAGGGCCTGCAGATCCAGGACTGACTTATATCCTACTCGGTGCCTCAGACCCTTAAAATGCTGTAAATAAAGGCTGCGTTTGCTAACGGATACTCGCTTTCTGAAGAGAAGTGATACCAGTAGGGAAATTTCTTTGATTCATCATGCTGGTTTTTGTTGTTTTACAAAATTACTTTTCCAAAGTATGGTTTCTTTTTTTGATATGAATTGAGTAGAATTTGGTGAAGTTTAAAAAACACTGTTTAAACAAACATAACTGTTTTCTACCAACATCTTTTTCTGTATGAACAAAAGGGAAACACAAAACCCCCAGCAAAAAAGACAACTCCCAAGAAGCGCTTGTTTTTGTGTTCCTATTTTTGGAATACATTGCCCTCGAGGGCATGTTGTTCTTTCTTGCTCACTCAATTTGCCAGATGCTTTTCTGTCCTGTATGACAAAGGTTTCCAGCCACCAGTGATACTTCCAGTGTCATGGAGGCGCGGTCTCTCCATCAGTGCTGCTCACCACCTGCGAATTCATTTCTTCTCGTTCTGTTCTGATCCTTGGTCTGCCGGGATCCTGCTCCTTTGTTTTTTCATTTAGAATTCCTAGCGTGGAAGTTAGGTGAGCCCACCTCCTTTTCTGCTAAGTGTTCTGCCCAAGGCCACTTAACCTCTCCCTGTCCACGGCATCTCTCCCAGTCTTACCAGGCTCTGACCGCCATGGGTAGGAGTTCCACTCTGGGAGTCCCTGTGCACTTGAAATCCGTTGTCCTTTCTTTTAAAGGAGAGGAACTTAAGAGTAGATTGTTCATAATCCAACCCCCAAGGTTGGAACTAATTTTGCCACAAGAAGAATGTTTTACGCATCATTTGTGCTTATATTTGTATCCACAAGACTAATTGTGAGTGAGAGCTTCCATGTGCCAATAGTAAGTTCAAGTGATGTTGCATTTCTCTGGTGGAGGCTCAGTTTTGAGTCTTCTGTGCTTTGGGATCTAACAGAGGCAGCAGGCCATCAAGTATGGAGCTCCAAGCAGAGAATGTGGCTCTTGAGTGGCAGAGTGATAAGGATTCTTCTTTTGGACTGGGATTATCTTCCAGAAAAAGGGGCAGTCCGAATCTCACCCAAAAGCCCGGGCATGTATTGGAAAGAAATTCAGGAGCATGGCTTAGGCCTAGGAGAAAATTGATTAAAATTTATACTGATTCCTATTTAAGTTCTTTGAAAAATACAATTCTGAAATGATTGCTGAACCACCAGCTAAACTTGTTAAATCTCTTGTAGTTCAGGTCAGAAAAGTGTCCCAAAGGGTTGTTGTTTATCTACCCTTAGAATAGTTTGCACCAAGTGAACGGCTTGGGTCAGGAGCACTTAACCTTTTGGTTTGAGGCTTTTGTCAGTCTGCAGCCTATGTGTGAACTACTCCAAAGAATCCTATTTTTAAATGCAGGAAATGAAAGACAAAGGATTACAAAGGAAACCTTGTATTTTTGAAATTGTCATCAAGAAATATATTTTAAAAACCAAATTCACAGACCCCAGGTTAACCTCCATCATAGAGGAATTTAACTTCAGATTTTTTTTTAAGTTTCCTCTTAATTGATATGAATGTCCAAAGCCTAAACTGTACAGATTAAAATACTAACCTCTCTAGTTGTGCTTATAATTGTGTATAGGATATAAAAAATGAGATGAAAAATGGACAGAAGGCAGTCTACCGTTGGGTTGGAGAAGAGAGTTTGGATACTGTTATTAGAAATTTCTCATGGTCTAAACTCACTGGTTCATTACTTGAGTAGCAAACAAAATGAGTCGGTTCTGGTTGCATCTTCAGTATATGTGTATGGTGGAGAGAGCAGTGAGTGACCTTAGGGGTGAGTGTTAGGGTGCAGCTCTACTTCTGCCACTTAGGAATAGGGCCTTTGAGTTGGTCTTTGAGACTTCAGTTTCCTCATCCATAAAATGGGGTGATTCTTGTTAACCTTTACATTTCCTTCCAATTTTGAGGTTCTCTGTTCTTCGTCATGAATGGCCAGGTGCTAAAGATCCAGAAGCCTGCATTTGGAGGAGGTAGCACAGCAGAAAGAAGCAACTTGGCTTTGTGTTCCATCTCTGGGGCTTAGAATGCGACCTCAGACAAGTCACTTAACTGCTGTGAACTCAGTTCACCTGTGAAATGGGAATAGCAAAATACAATCTACCTCTGTTGTTACACTTTTGAGTTTGACAGTAGAAAGAGAGCTAGATTTGGGACAGAACTGTGGCCTGTAATTGTGGCTCCCACTGTTTAATTAGCTGTGTGACCTTGGACAAGTCATTAGTTCACATACTTGTAAAACTTCTCTAGGTTATAGCAGTTGGTAGTAAATAGGGGACCCATATATATATATATATTTGTTTGTTTTTTTGCTGAAGCAGTTGGGGTTAATGACTTGTCTAGGGTCACACAGCCAGGAAGTGTTAAGTGTCTAAGACCAGATTTGAACTTAGGTTCTCCTGACTTTAGGGCTCTATCTACTGTGCCACCTAACTTCCCCCCGACTATATTCTTTACCCTCAGACTTATATATTATCTAAAAGCACACATATAAAAGATGAATGGTGGAATGAACTCAAATGCCGACCTATTTTAGTCTCTTCAGCTAAGAAAGCTGTTCACAGACATTTTAAACACCAGATTCTTGCTAATGGTGTGTTCAGCCACATATCCTGAGTGCTCCCTTAAACAAGTGCTTATTGAAATTTGATTGAGATATAAGACAGAAATTGTAAAGGCTTTTTGTCCACTTTCCTTTGAGGGCCAGACACATCACTCAGGCCTTCTTCAAGGTGCTGGGACATTGGTTTCTATAACTTGAAGCCTACTGGACTTTGCTTGGCCAAAAATGTGCAAAGGGGTGAGACAAAGGTCTTTAATTTGGTTAATATAGGAAAAAGAAAACTTTCTGAGTGAAGACTCGGGATGGAAGCAAGAAAAGTAGTCAAAAAAAAAAAAAAAAGAATAGATAAAAAGTGAATGTGAGCAGAGGCAGGATGTTATGGTGGCTGTTTGGCCCAGCCAAGGTCTGGGGAGGAGGCCGCTGTATTTGGCTCGGACATAGTCCTTTGTTCATTTTCATGGTCTGCTTGCTTTACATTTTGCACAGGTGACAAAAACTAGTTGACCCACCGAGGATTGCACATAGTGGGGAGTGGAGGTCAGGCTTGTTTCCCTTGAGGCCATTCATCTGCCATCTCCCCATCCTGGGTAGAGCCAGAGCCCTGTGGCTCACAGTCTCTGCCTCAGTGGTGAGCCACTCTTGGGGGGAATAATGCTGCACCAGCTGACTCAGGGGGTCTCTTCCACGTGGGAAGCATTTCCAAGTGTGAATTGAAATTTCCCTGTGCCCGAGATTAGTGGTGTAAACTCACATAGAAACCAAAGACCGTAAATTACATGTTATCGAGGTTGTTTTTTTTTTATTTATTTTGATTTCTCAGTTACGTGTTAATCTGATTTTGCCTACTTTGGAGTTCCATGGGCCCCAGGTTTGACACCTCTGCCTTAGACAATCTTCATGAACTGCTGAGACTGAAAAAACTCCTTAGCCAGGGCTCATCTGTCATTGAGCAGCCTTTCTGAGCTTCGCTGCACTTCTGTGTGAATGAGAGTCAGCCAGCAAGCATTTGCGAAGTGTTTACTTTGTGCTGATAAGGGCTAGATACAAAGCAGGCAGTGCGGATGCCCTGGTGGGAGCGGGAGGGTCGGCTGCCAGGGGAGCCAAGGAGGCGTGTTCGAGGGCTCTGCGACTGGCGTGGGCAGGAGGGGTCAGACAGGAAAACCCCAGGATGGGGCCTGCTTACCTGGGGCTTCAGAAGCCAAATGGAGGTAATAGGAGCTGTTGGCAGTTATTGGGTGAGGGTGGGTGGGTGATATGGCGAGAGCCTTGGGACAGGGAGGCCAGCCTTAGTTGTCTGGGTTGGAAGGGCTGGGTGCCTACCCCAGGGAGGGAGAGGGAGGGGGAGGGGGATACATCCTAAAAAATGCTGCAGAGGTAGATTTGACAAGTCTTTTGTGGCAGATGGACAGTGGGTATGGGAGAGGAGGAGTCATCAAGGATGGCACCAAGGCTGGGAGCCTGGGAGGCTAATGGGGTCCTGACAGCTGGAGGGCATTCAGAGGGAAAGATAATGAGCTCATCTTTGAATGTACTGGGTTGGAGATGTCTTGGGATGTCCAGTTTGAGATGTTTGCTGGGCAGTTGGAGATGCAAGACGAGTGGTCAGGAGATAGAATCAAGCTAGATGAATAGATCAGAGAATCGTTTGCATAGCGATAATTGAATCCAGGGCTCTTGATGAGATATCACCAAGGGAAATGGTGTTGAGGGAATGGAGAAGTAGGCCTGGCCACAACCTTGGGGGTCATCTACTGCTAGTAAGTGTAGTTTGGATGGAGATGTAGCAAAGGAGGAGACGTGGAGGGGGGAAGCCAGGAGAGAACAACATCACAGAAACTGTTAGGCTGTGGAGGGCTCCGGGTGGATGGGAAGGGAGAAAAGGACATTGGATTTACTTTAGCAAGTGAGAGTTTGGAATTATTCTTGTTTGAGTTGTGGTAGATTGTCATTGGAGACTGTTGATCAAAGGAAAATTATTAACCTCCTCAGAGAAGGTACCACAGATTTCACCCACCAGGCTGTCTTTTCACCGTTTCAATTGAAATGCAGTAATTCATTTGCTATTTATTAACTTGCCTTGCTTTGTGCTAGGTGGTGTTCTTGATGCTTTGGAAGGAAAAGGGTGAATAAAATGTGGGAAGCACCATGTAAAGCATTGTGTTAAGCACGGGGCATGTAGCAGAAAGTGGGGAGTGCACGTTCCAAAGGGGCACAAAACCCAGAAAGGTCAGACAGAACTAGGGGTCGGTCCTTCGGGTTAGGTGCAGAATGCCCACATCCCGGGCTGCTGAGGAACCCTTATCCATCATACATGTTTTCAGAGTATGGAGGAGTCTTAGGGTAGATCGAAGTTGTCAGATCTTCATCATAATACCAGGAAGGTATGGGGGAAGACTTCCCGAGGGAGGTGACAGCTGTGGTAAGAGGATTCTGACAAGCCATGTGGCCTGAGTGATCTGGGCACCATGCATGGTTTGTGGCTGGGAGCAGGGCTTTGGCCCCTGGACTGGGAGTGACAGTAGAGAATGGCTGGGGGTGTATATCTTTTCTGGTCTTGTACCCCAGATCAAAGCATGTCATTGTTCACTGAGTATAATAATTGAAAAAAAAAATCAGTAAAACTGATCAACCCAATGAACAGTACATGATGTGACATAGACACTCCTTGGACTCTGATGACTGCCAGTGAGCAGGTGTGGTCTTGCACTTCTTCTTTGGGGCTGCTGGCCAGGGGCTGTTGGTTAGAATACAGCTGCTCACAGATGGGTGGAATCTCTGGGTATGCACAAGTCATTTTATTTGCATAGTTTCATTGCTTTCCACAATAATCATATGATTTCACAGCTCCACCAGCAATCACATTAGCATTCCCGTTTCTGCATAAGCCCTCAAGCATTAACTTTCACCAGGTATAATTTAAAACATTTCTTAATCACAAAAATGTAAAGTGAGAAGTAAAGGGATTGGGTTTTAGTCTAGTAGGTGTCTTAAAGTGTTTCATAAATGGATAGAGTTGATTGGATTGGAAATATATTTTTCATATCAACTGTTTTTACAATACAGGATCATAATAATGCCTATTGTATATCTTTTCTAGGAGACCATGAATCAGACAGACAAAAACCAACAAGAAATTCCTTCGTACCTAATTGATGAGCCACCAGAAGGTAACTATTACTTTAGAATGTCCAGAAGAGATGTTTTCCATAGTTTTAATGCTGTCTCTGTAGACCCTGGCCAGCCCACTCATGCTTTACTCTACTGCCTCATGAGTCGCTGGGTTTTCAGTGGTTTGTCCCCAGCTGGCCAGCCCTTTGAATGGAACCTGGTTTCATGACGGCAGACGCAGTCGGTCACTGGGCCCTTGCTTGTGGATTGATGTTTAGAACTCTTGGCCATCTCTACACCATCCTTAAGAAGCACTTTTGATTAGTGTAGTTGCTTCATGCTAGTATAACCAGAGGCATTTGGCTTTGTGAAAAGAAAACAGCTAATTTAAGAAGAAAAAAATGATTAGTTTGGGGCTTGTGCATTCATAAAGTCTTGTTACTTACATTCTCCAGTTTCTTTGATTTCTCTGGTGCCACCCATGAATAAAGAAAGTTACTGAAGAATATTGTAGTTGCAAAAAGACATCTGGCAAGCAGAGTTTGAGGCTTTTTTTTTTTTTTTTTTTTTTTTTTTTTTTAGAAGAAATGCCTCTTGGGTTTTCTTGAGCTCTTTCATTCATTATATCACAGTTGGTAGTTGTGTCTGTTGCATCATTAACTCCTTTGGGCTCTGCTTATGTTCCATTCCAACCATCACTTTTGACGGTTTTCTAAGTTAAGCTATTAACTTGTAGAATAATGTCTAAAAATATAATTCTGTCCATGAATTGCCTTTGCTATACGCAGAAAAGATGTCAATTCTTGTCCTTTTTTCCCTAATAGAAGGGAGCAATAGTGTGGATAATGTTAAGTGTTGGATAATCCACTTGGGAATCTCATGCTTAATTCAAAAGTCTTCATTCCTGGAAAAGGAATCAAATCGGGAAAAAGTTAAAGGAGAAAATATAAATTCATTTAGAGGGCCACTTGGTATCCATTCCTTAAACTGAAATAAGGGGCAAAAATGAGATTGCTGGAAAGATAAATAGCATTTTTTTTTTTTTTTTTTTTTAGATTTTTTCAAATGGGTAGGATTAGAGTAGGGATAAAGACCAGAACCTGTGATTTCCTATAGGAAACTCCCTGCCTGAAAGCAGTTGGTCATTGTTATTGGAGCACATTGGATTAGAGGCTGCCTTGCTTTGCACAGAAACTTAGTTTGATGTCAGAGGCAAGACCTGAAATAAGGATTTCTGCTTCTGAGATCGGCTTTGTCTCAGACCAGCTTTGTCTCAATCGTGACATGCTGTCTTTTATATATATATATTTTTTATAATATTATCCCTTGTATTCATTTTTCCAAATTATCCCCTCCCTCCCTCCACTCCCTCCCCCCGATGACAGGCAATCCCATACATTTTACATGTGTTACAATATAACCTAGATACAATATATGTGTGTAAATACCATTTTCTTGTTGCACATTAAGTATTAACTTCCGAAGGTATAAGTAACCTGGGTAGATAGACAGTAGTGCTAACAATCCCAGTGTTCCTTCTCTGGGTGTAGTTATTTCTGTCCATCATTGATCAACTGGAAGTGAGTTGGATCTTCTTTATGTTGAAGATTTCCACTTCCATCAGAATATCTCTTCATACAGCATTGAAGTGTACAGCGATCTTCTGGTTCTGCTCATTTCACTCAGCAACAGTTGATTTAAGTCTCTCCAAACCTCTCTGTATTCCTCCTGCTGGTCATTTCTTACAGAGCAATAATATTCCATAACCGTCATATACCATAATTTACCCAACTATTCTCCAATTGATGGGCATCCATTCAACTTCCAGTTTCTAGCTACAACAAAAAGAGCTGCCACAAACATTTTGGCACATACAGGTCCCTTTCCACTCTTTAGTATTTCTTTGGGATATAATCCCAATAACACATGCTGTCTTTTTTGAAAAAGTTTTTTTCTTTCAAACCTAAGAGAGAGAAGACTGACCAACTTGATTGCTTTTCTTTATAATAATATTGATAGACAGCTTCACAGCACTTTAGGTACATATCACAATTAAGTTTCTCCACAATCGTGTGAGGTGTAGGTACTGGTACTTTCTCTAGGTTCAGAGAGTGACCGATGTGTTATACAGCTAGGAGACCTCAGAGGCAGGATCTGAACCCTTTGCCACTTTGCCTTCTACTTGCTCATGGAGAAATAGACTGAGAAATCATTGACTCAGCTCCTGCCTTCCCTTCTTTGGCTTTTTAAAAATTAGATTTGAACAGATGGCAGTACAGTAAATGGTAATGAAGGGAAGACTAGGGTTTGCAAAGGAATTTCTCCTCGGAGAAACTGACAGATTTTGTGAAAGCAAAGGGAAGAAATGGAAGATAAAAGCCCTGGCCAAAGGACCATGTTGAGTGAGGAAGGAAACATGTGTGCACCATGGGTAACTCACATGTAAATGGTGGAGAGTTTTTGTAATTCACTATGTTGAGGTTATGAATATTGACTTGGTTTGATTAAAAAGAAATATTTTAGTCTTTCACATCTCCTAAATACTCTTTAACAGTCCATGTTCGGAATTCTCAATAGTAAAATGGTAAGTACTGCCCAAGGGGCACTTATCCTGAGACCTAGACTATGACTGTAGTCTCTTGATACCAGTTACCCTTCTTTGTTACAACTGGCTGTGATCATTCTCTCCCCCAGTAATATATTCCCAATCTGAATATTTATTTCAGTGCACATATCCTGGACTTGATAAAATATATATTAACTTTCCTTGGGATGGATAAGCAGTTTTAACAAGAAAACTTGATGGGTTGGATCACAAGCAATTGTTTTAATATATGTGCTTGTTTAAGATTTTCTATCTACAGCAATGAGGAAGATTCTTTAATAAAAGATTGGGAAAGAATGAATTTGTTCTTATTGTTCATCAGAACTTATTTTCAGCATGTTTTCTTTTTCTCTGTTGTATAGTATCAATTTCCCAAGATATTCTCACCCCCCCTTTTTTTTTTTTCTATTAATCTCATTCCGTTAAGGTAACTTTTACAGAATTCACTTTTTTAAACCATATAATCTTTTCTTAGATTAAGTGGAAAATGTTTATATATTGTGTTTGTATGTGTATGAGCATAATCAGAAGTAAACTATTCATTTATCTCAGCCTTTGAAAATATAACATATAAAGGCAGCAGGGAAGAGAAGTGGTTACTTAATTTCTTTTTTTTATTATAGCTTTTTATTTACAAGATATATGCATGGGTAATTTTTCAGCATTGACAATTGCAAAACCTTTTGTTCCAACTTTTCCCCTCCTTCCCCCTACTCCTTCTTCCAGATGGCAGGGTGACCAATATATGTCAAATATGTTAAAATATAAGTTAGGTTACTTAATTTCTTAATTTACTTTTAGATTTCAGGCCATTATTTATGGGCAGAGCACATGCTAATTTGACTAGATTGGAAGAAAATAAGGCTTGAGATACATTTAAGTGACCAAATTTTAAGAGTGGCAGGGATCTTAGAGCTTTAATCCAGCCTTTTCATTTTCTTTTCTTTTTTTTTTTTTTTTTTAAAGTGAGGAGACTTGTATTCAGGTGGGAGTAGTTTGGGGGAAGTTTTGGTGAATTTTGCCCCAGTGTCATAGAGTTAATCAGTGGCTTTTTTATCAGTGCTTTTTTTTTTCCCTTTCCCTTTTTCTTTTTTTTGGTCCTTTGCCTTCCTTTAACTTGATCCTTAGAGCAAAGTTTGCCGTTGTCTTATATGTCCATTAAAAGAGTGCACGGAACCGAGAAAATTAACTGAAAGAGAATTTGGTGCTTAAACCTGATTGAAATGGCTCTATGGAAAATGGGATTGCTTTATTCAGCATTATTCATTTTCTTAAAGCTATTAATACTTAACAGTTTAAACTTGAGTATTTACATCTACATATAGTGAAATCAAGTAACAGTCCTCAGTATGGCACTCTGTTTTATACACCAAAAATATTTGTTGGATTGAATTTCTGAGTCCCAGGCAGCTTGAAGGGCTGCTGGTCAGAAATTTCTCTTTTCTGAGTGTTTTGGGACCCAGGGAAAGGAGGATGTCGTTCTTTTTTCACTGCATCCAGTCTACCTCTTAATGATGATTTATTTCCAGAGTATGAGATTGTTTAACTGTGGCTGCCTGGTTGACTGGTGATCAGGTGCGGTTCCCTTCAGAGATACTGACACAGGCGCTGATGCCTCTTCTCTTGGCAGGCTCCATGAAGGATCACCCCCAGCAGCAACCTGGCATGTTGTCCCGTGTAACCGGCGGCATCTTCAATGTGACCAAGGGAGCTGTGGGCGCCACCATCGGGGGTGTGGCCTGGATCGGAGGGAAGAGTCTGGAGGTGACCAAAACAGCTGTGACCACGGTGCCCTCCATGGGCATTGGCTTGGTCAAAGGAGGGGTGTCGGCCGTGGCCGGCGGGGTCACAGCTGTCGGCTCTGCGGTGGTGAACAAAGTGCCCTTAACAGGAAAGAAGAAGGACAAGTCTGACTGAGGGAGAGCAGAGTGATGGAGAAGGTGACCCTGGCTCTCTGCGAGCAGCACCATGATGCCCGTGGCTCTGGGACTGCGACGGAGCCACCTCCCGGGGACGCTTCTCTTGTCACACGCTGTGTGGGAAGTGTCGGGGAATGACTTTGATCTGAACCAAGCAGGTGCCAAGACTCTCAGACAGTTTGTGAAGGTTCCTCATACTTTGATTCCAGATTTTTAACTGGTGAAATGTTACGCTCGTTCAGTAGTAACTGAAGGTATAGTATGTCTCAATATTTAATGTAGGTCTTTCAGTTCAGTTAAAAATGTGAAAATTATATTTAGTGGATAATCTTTGCCGTTCATCCATTGATAATGTGCCAGGGGACTCGTGGCCCTTAAGAGAGCTGTAAAACTCTAAAAAAACTGTACCTTTGATGTGCCTAATAGTTTTGGATGTCTCTTAGTTTTTAAAAATTGTATTTTATTTAGGCTAAGAGGCATATTTTGCTCACTTAAGCTGGTAAGATAGGAATTGGAGATGTTAAAAAGTAAACTTTGTGTGATAATTTCTGAGCGCTAACTATCCTTTGTTAGATATGCATTATATTCATTTAATCATTGATGCCTTACAAGAGGACATGTTTTCTGATGCCCTAAATATCATTGCAGTTCCTAGCTTTTGACTATTTTAGTCCATATGTGAAATGAAGACTTTTTTCATTTAAGAAAAGAATCTCAGGAGTATTTAAGTAAAGGCAGTTCTTGTCGCCTGCAGATAAGAATTCACTCAAAAGAGTGAATAATAAAAATTAACGGTCAGCCACTTACCAAAAACATGACGAGTAGACGAATCAACATTTAAACCCATGTTCCACAAACTCTGGAGTAAAGTATACCTTGTAGTGCCTAAAGATACCTTTCTTAGCTGTTCACTTAGAAAGTCATGTTGGATGAGTTTCATATTAAGAGGTGTTATACATGTGACAGACAACTTTTATAGTTGTTCTTCAAGAAGTAGTTGCAGCAGCCAAGCCAGATACAGAATTCTTCACTCCTATTTAAAAAAAAAAAAAAATCTGTAGGGCTGGTTTAAATCACAGTGGCACTACCAGCGATTTTTAAGGACGTTGCAAGTTTTTGAGAACTGCTTTTCAACTCTCCAGGTGAGCCTGAGGCATGAAATGGGTATAAATGCTTCCTTTCAGATTTGTAC
Source organism: Sminthopsis crassicaudata (assembly GCF_048593235.1). Classification (NCBI taxonomy): domain Eukaryota; kingdom Metazoa; phylum Chordata; class Mammalia; order Dasyuromorphia; family Dasyuridae; genus Sminthopsis; species Sminthopsis crassicaudata. Next base: position 293,374,630 of record NC_133621.1, read on the forward strand.
CTAGAGAATATAAGGTAGATTCTAAGCTTTTATAGACAGAGGGTTTCCATCATTTTTCTTCCCATTTTTTTCTTTAAATTTTCAGCCAGTGAATGATTTTCTTGTTAATGATAGTACTAGTTTCTGGTACCTTTAGCATTCAGTGTTCTTACTAAATTCAGCTTCATGAAAACAAACTAAGGAAATTATTAGATGTTATCCAAGGAGATGATAATCTAGATAAATTTTAAGAGTTATCTTTATGCTTGAATTTGATGTTCTGTCTCTAATATTTGTGCTTTGGTCCTATGTGTCTAAATTATACTTCTCAGCTATGCATTGGGCTTACTTAGGGGGTCATGTAGTGTGTTAAAGTGATGTCCAAGGGGACTTGAGCCAAACCACTTCAAGATCTGGAGCTAAATGTTTGTTTACAGTGAAGTAGTTTACCTTAGTGTGTATCCTCACCTAGTTTGAGGATCGTGTTCCTTAATACTTAAAACTTTTCTTTTTAAGCTTTCATCAGCACCATCACAGTTTAAGTGAATCTAGAATGTTCCATGAAAACTCTATATTTGACATTGTTAGGACTGAAGTAGAGTTCAGACTACCTTTAAATGATAACTTGCTGTGTAGAGAATTAGGATGTACTCACTGATTACAACTCTTCTTGAAAAGCATTTGGAAATTGAGACGAACACTATTGAATGGCTAAAGAAAACCTTTATTGAAAAATCTATTTCCTGCTGTTTGGGAAATTCTTTTTTGCTTATCTAATAGTTTTATTCCTAATTTATCTTCTGCAGTCATATTCTTCAATGCTTTGTACCTAAATTTCTTTTACATGTAGAACTTTAGGATTTGTTTGCATATTTATTTTTAATTGTGCTTGTCTCTTAACATTTTCTTGCAGTAAAAAGTGTTGAAATTTCCTTTTATGGAAAAATCATCCACCCGTCTTACACGCTATATTGTAAAGCTTGGTTCATGTTCTAACCTTCAAGGGTGTTGTCATTTTACATGTATTTTTGGGAAGGGATTCCAGCAACAGGGTAAGGGTTCAGTTAGTGTAGGCGTCTGTGTCGGCATGAACTTGCCAGTTGATTATGTGTACAACTACATACTTGATGTTTTATTCCAATTTATTTACATAGACTAGAAATTTGACCTGTTTAAACAGGAGGAGCTCATTTCAAGAAACTTAAGGACATTATCCCTGGAGGCATCTGTCGTTTGTGATTGGATGGCTCAAATAACCCGACCTGTTGAGTGGACATTGGAAGAATGAAGATGTAGAATTATATGACTCACCCAAATGACTGAGACAATCATGTTCAAGTGGTGTGCCATCACTGTTGACATCACGGATCTGATATGGAGGGACTTGGTAACTGCTAACGGAATGAAGGTTTTCTAAAAAAAAGTGATGGGAAAGAGAACTCAAATGAATAGATGAGGAAAGCACTATGAACTGCAAAAGATGAAATGTTTCATAAAGACATAAGAAAATAAAGAGAAATTCAAAAACACGTTTTAAGGAAGGGTCCTTTTCTTTGATTTGGGCTTTTGCGGGCATGTAGTATGTAAATGTCTTCTATTAACTTTGGGTCATTAAGCTATGCAAATTTGGTCATGATATGCTTCACAGAGCGTAAATGAAGGTTTAAAGAAAGAGTGTTCTCATTCTGCTGATAAGACAGCTTGAAGGTAAAACATTTTGTAAGAAAATAGCAATATTTTGGTTCCTAAGATTGCCATTAAGGAAGCGTAGGTCCCTACACCCAGGAGGGCTTGGAATCAACTCAAGGAGGGATGGTTTCTCCCATACCTGCTCTAAATCAGAGTAATCAGCTTTTAACCCAGGTTCTTTAATTGGGTCCAGATGACTGAATCAGATCTCATAGATTTGGAGAAAAAAGGGGCCCGAGGTCATCCTTTAACAGATGAGGAGACTGATAAAAGAGTGGGACACTGTTTAATTAGCCATTTATTCACCTGTTGGCCATTGGGGTAGACAGTTGGTGGTGCAGGGTATAACCTGCTACCTGGAAATTTCTTAACTTTCATTTATTGTGGTAGTTAATTACATTTCTCTATAGAAACAATGTCCAGTAATATAAAAGAAGTATGTGGTGAAATTACTCCTTGTTTTTGAATGCAGAATTCCCCACTAGGCAAAACTGTTGGAGCTATTTCTCTTCCAACTATTTGTATCTGACACTTTGTGAAGTGGAAAATGGATGGAAAAATCTATGAAAGGTTTATTACATACCAGGCAAGCATCTTGCTCAGCACTGGGAGGATACACACAGAGAATCAAGGTTATCCTTGTTCTTAAGAAGCTCCCAGTCCCATTAGGGAAAACCACACATAATGGACAGTTTCCATTTGGTGACTGAATGGAAGGGCCAGCTGGTATTACTTTTCTGCTGTAACAATTTTTTAAAACAATTATCTGTTTTAAAACTTCTTTAATGATGTTATAATCTAGAATATGTTATTAGGAATAGTAGAAAGAGAAGAATTGATAAAAGTTCCTTCCAAAGGAGAGATATGGTTGCCTGTTATCTTTGGATGTGTAGACTTCTTTCATAATCTTTCAGTTGGAACATTAGCTGTGGACTTTTTCTTTCTTTTCATATCATAAGCTCCTTGAGGGTGAACAGGATCATCCCTTTCCCACACTTTGACATAAGCATCCAGACATGTCTGCTGGTTAAAGGCTCTTTCTGGATAAGGATCTTGTTTTCAAAGGAAGGAAAACTCCATTTACCTAGATTTTGAGTTGACAAAGCCAAGCCATTTCCCTTCTAATTACGCGATTATAATGCTGGTGTTGAGGAAGAAAATTCAGACATTTTGTGGGCAGAATGTTCTTTGAAACACTTTTGATGTATTAATCTTTACTGCTGACGTATAATTGCCTTTGTAGCTGAATATCTGTAAATAATACTGTTTTCTGATTCTACCATATCAGCAGGGCTAGAAAAGGGAGAAAAAAGAATTTTATATAGATGCAGGATCCACATCTCCTGGTATGCAAATCATATAAAATACATAGGTAGCTCCTGGCTTTGTATAATAGGCTTATTAAATTTGGAAGTGGAATGATTTAAATCTGAGTGCTTCTATTTTAAGGACCCATGTGATATGACCTCTTTTAAAAGGAATTGTGCTTCCTAAAAATAGTTGTATACAGTTGGAGTTTTTGATATAGTGGGTTTTTTTAAAGTGGGTCATAGTTACAATGTAAATTTACAAGCATTACAAATATTAGTTGGGATTTTCATGTAAAGTACAATCAAAACATCATTGAATTTAAAAGCAAGACATTCAGGCTAAAAAAAGAAATATAGCTTCTATAATTACGTGGAATTTTAAACAATCATATCAGATTACATTTTACATTAATTTCTCCACTGATTGTAACATCACTGAACCACATAAATACAGAGATATATTTAAACTTGAAATCACTGGGAGATCTTTGTCAAGTTGCTCTGAAAGGATTTGCTCATAATTAGTTGCTATCCCAAAAAAATAAAAAACTAACATGTTCCTGGATGAATGTTATATTAACATTTATTGAAACATGGCTCAAAAGGTTTTCTATACACATTAATATTTCATGATTATATTTCATCACAAAAGTATGATTTATCACAAAGTCCAGAATATAGCAAATGATATGGCTGAGATATGGCTCACAATTCAGATGCTCTGTTGGGACCACAAAATGTGTGCTGGGAAGATAGGGCATTCCCAGCCACTACATTGTTGGCCATGTTTAATTACTCTTCCATACGGTTGTACATAGGCACCCTAATTACCTTATGTTAATCTTCAACATTTAAGGGTGCTACAGGATTAAATATTGGTCTTTCTTTCTTTGCTTGTATTTTACCAAAGTTGAACTCAAACTCTTTTTTGGTTCCATTTAGATTTTCTAGATTTCCATTCCTTATGCTATATCCCAAAGCATTTAGTTTTCTAATTCTATACTGTACAATTTGTGGTGTTAACTCAAGTACCATTGGTGTCTCTCTTATTTGAGATAAAGAAACCCCTTCTTTCAAGAGACCCTGAATTCGCTCTTCTAGAACTGGGACAGTATAGTACAAAAGGGCAGGGCATTTTAAAATCAGTTCCTTCAGTTCCTGATCTGTGCATTTAAAAGTATTTTTAGTGAAAAAGATGCTTTCTTGTACACTAGTAGGGGAAAGCTGAAAAAGAAATCCTTTGAGTTTGGACAGAAGTTGGAGAACTTCCAAGTCCGTGAAGCCTTGCTTCTGGAGAAATTCCAGTGTTTCCTTTACAGGAGTAGAAGAATTTAACAGAATAAATGGGTCTTGACTCAACAATTTAAGTAGCCAAACTCTCATGTTGGCTTGGGAGCCCCCTAAATTCAAGTAACTTTCCTGTAGCATTTTGATTGTTTGTTTATTCTTCTCTACAGAATTACAAAAAATATTGGGTGCGGTTGTCAAGAACCTACTAATGATCACATTCTTGAGTCCCAATTCTTGAAAAAAATTAATATTAAGCTTCTGATTCTCGGGATCTTTAACAATAAAGAAAGATTCTGGAAATTGTTCTATTAATGCCACTAACTCTTTTTTATTTCGGCAGACAGACTGCCACAGGTCTATCTGAGCATTGACTGCTGCTGGACTACAAAGGATAGCCTCTGGACAGCGTTCCAAGATGCTGGCTATTGCAGTTTCATTAGTGCCGATTTTCTGTAAGATACTGGCAATTTCTTCTACATAAGTTTCCTCCTTGAAAAGCACCCATCCCTTTACTCTTCGGATTTTCCTGATGTCAACTGATAACCTGCAGAGGTTTCCCACGGTTGCATTATTCTCATGTTTGGGCTGTTGTTTGTCAGTTGTAGAGGTGAAGTACTTTAAGAAAGGTTCATACTTGGATGCTTCGATCTTTTTATAAGAGAACAGAGGGCATGGCTGGGATCTCATCAGTAACATCCTAAACATGTCTGGAATCCCGTGGCCAATGCCTCTCACCATTGCGGAGCTGGCAGCGTATTAAATATCTGGAAGAAAGCAAAAGCAGAGTTAGTAGTGCTTCTAGGCAGGATAAGTTTAACTTTAAACCAAGCCAACTGAAATTGTGACATTTTCCAAAGATTCAGGTTAATTGTCCACTATTTAGCAGTTCATGTTTCTGCATTGCTTCCAGCATAAAAAGCCATTTCCTCAAAACAGCCCTGAGAGGTTGAGCCTGTGGACATTATCCTCTCAGATGGAGCCCTTTGGGGAATTTGAGAGACCGTGGTCAAATTCATCTTGATAAAACCAGATGGGAACCCTGGCAGTTGTGGCTCTGTGAAAGCTTCGCTTTTAGAAGATGTGCATGTTACTTGATAAAGTAGTAGCTTATTTGCATAGATATTAAATTATAATCAACCCAAATGAAGTCTCACAAAAGCAGACACTTTTAAAAGTCATTAAGATGGGGCAGTTAGGTGGCGCAGTGGAGAGGTCCCCCTGAAGTCAGGGGGACCTAAGTTCAAATCTGGCTTCTGACTCTTAACACTTCCTAGCTGTGTGACTCTGAACAAGTCACTTAACTCCAGTTGCCTCAGCAGGAAAAAAAAAAAGCCATTAAGATACATAAAAATAAAATGTACATGAATCTTGATTCAATAAATCAGTGGGAGATTTTAGGAACATTTTTACCATTCCTTAGAAAAGCCAGTCAGTATTGCAAAACAGCATAAAATTTTAATTAAATTAGTTCTGGAAAATGTCCATGAAGATCTTGCATAATTAAAACATGCATTTCTAATTTTTTTTTTAATTGAAGGCTGGTCAAAACGAGAATGTTGAATCAGCAGAATTATACAGGAAGGGAATGTTTCCTTGTTAATAGATACTTGTTTTCTTACTAATTATGTCAATTCTCATTTTAGAAGTAGAAGTTTCACTTTGTAAACAAGACCTGCAAGGACCAACCTTTAAGAAGTTGTGTTTCTTCCCTTTAAATTAGGGAAAGTTGAAACCAGGTTATCAATGGTTCCCTTGCTAACAATCTGGAATGCATGACCGTCCTGCTGGTGTAGCTAACTAACCAAAAGGTAGGCTGGTGGGCTTCTACATGCAGCTGTGCTTTTAAGCATATGATCACTGGTTAAAATAGCACAGTATGTACATTAAAGAATACAGTAAATTTCAAGATCAAGTTAAGAGGCAGTCTTTTAATAGTACAAAGATTGCTGGACCAAGAAGTAAAGGATGGGTTTTAGAACCAGACTTCTGGTGTAACTGGTCACTAAGAAGAGGAGGCTGTTAGAGCCTTAAGATAGTCACGGGAAACATATAGAACTTAATGGTTAGCAATCACTGGTTTTCTGTGGTTCCCCCCCCCAGCCTTTTTTTTTTTTTTTTTTTTTTTTTAGATTCCACTACCTTGCTTGTACATCATATCATTTCCACTTTGTACCTGTTTCCTAATCTGTAACATGGGTCTAAAGCCCTTCCCACTTCTGGCTGACTTAGAGTAGGTTTCTTTCCACAACTGTGGTTAAGGTGAGGACTGTGGTTAAGGGGACGATCAAATACTCAGCTCTATGTCCTCCCCACTTTGTCTTGTCCCCAATTTCTGACTTGCCCAGTGCATTTTCATATTTAGACCACAGTAGACTGCTAGATTTTACCCTTTTCAGCCTCTCTCTTTGTACCTGCTTTCTTGCTCTTTCCTTCATAGGCAGAAGCAGAGAGAGGCTCTGTCTGGTGGAGTTTCTATTACATTGTTTTTCTTTACTATTTCTAGAAACGGCTTCCTCTTACCATCAGGATTTGGCCATTTGGTGATGCTAGAATGTGCTGGCAATTTGGTTTCTGATTAATTCTATTTTTCCATATCAAATTCTCTCCCTTCATGAGTCCTTCTCCACCCAACAAGAAGGCATGACATACAATATCATCTGTTATACAAATGAAGTCATGCAAAACATTTCTGCATCACTCATGTTGTGAAAAAAGGTCTAACCTCTGCACTGAGTCCATTATTTTTGTATCTCTGGAGGTGGACAGCATTCCTTTTTCTTTTTTTATAATAGCTTTTCAAAATACATGCAAAGATGGTTTTCAACATCCACCCTTGCAAAACCTTGTGTTCCATATTTTTCTCTCTCCCTCCCTGCTATCCTAGAAAGCAAGTATTCCAATATAGGTTAAACATGTGCAATTCTTCTAAATATATTTCCATTTTATCATGCTGCACAAGAAAAATCAGATCAAAAGAGAAAAAAAGCAAACAAACAAAAACCAAAAAAGGTGAGAATAATATGTTGTGATACACATATTCAATCCCCTCTCTTCACCTCATTGTTGAAAAGAGCTACGTCCATCAGAATTGATCATCTTGGTTCAACTCACTTCACTCAGCATCAGTTCATGTAAGTCTCTCCAGGACTTTCTGAAATCATCCTGTTGGTCATTTCTTACAGAACAGTAATATGCTGTAACATTCATACACCATAACTTATTCAGTCATTCTCTCACTGATGGGCATCCATTCAGTTTCCAGTTCCTTACCAGGGCTATTACAGACATTTTTGCACATGTGGGTCCTTTTCCCCCTTTTTATGATCTCTCTGGGATACAGACCCAGTGAAGACACTGATAGATCAAAGGGTATGCACATTTTGATAGCCCTTTGGACAAAATTCCAAATTGCTATCCAGAATGGTTGGATCTTTCAGAATTCCACCAGCACTATCCTAGTTTTTCCATATTCCCTTCAACATATAACATCTTTTCCTATTAGCCAATCTGAGGTATAAAGTGGTACGTACCTCGGAGTTGTCTTAATTTGCATTTCTCTCAATAGTGATTTAGAGCATTTTTTCATATGACTAGAAATGGCTTTAATTTCTTTACCTGAAAATTGTTCACATCCTTTGACCATTTATCAATTGAAGAATGGCTTATAGTCTTATAAATGAGTCAATTCTCTATGTATTTTAGAAATGAGGCCTGGATGTAAAACTTTCCCCTCAGTTTTCTGCTTCCCTTCTAATCTTGGCTACATTGGTTTTGTTTGTACAAAACCTTTTTAATATAATCAAAATTAGTGGACAGCATTTGGAATAACAAGTCATCCTTACAATATTACCGGGTACAACACTCTTGGTTCTGCTCACTTCCCTTTGTATCAGCTCATCTAAGTCTTTCCTCAAATCATCCCTTTTGTCCTTTCTTACCACACAATATTCTATCAATCACATTCATAGAGTACAACTTACCAAGTCATTCCCCAACTGATGGGCATGCTATTTCCACTTTTCTGCAACCAGAGAAAGAGCCGCTACAAATATTTTTTTCATAAAGGTTCTTTTTTCTTTGATCTCTTTGGGATACAGACCTGGTACAGAAATGTTTTGCATGACTTCATTTGTATAATAGATGATATTGGGTTTCATGCCTTCTCAATGGATGGAGGAGGGTGAAGAGAGAGAATTTGATATGGAAAAATAAAATAGAATTAATCAGAAACCAGATTGCCAGCACATTCTAGCAATATCAAATGGTTAAAATTTGTTGGTAAGAGGAAACTTTCTAGAAATAGCAAAACTATCTAGAAGTGATATTGCTGGGTCAGAGTATGCAGAGTTTTATAGTTTATTGCTCTTTGGGCATAATTCCTAAATGCTTTCCAGAATGGTTGAATTAGTTCACAACTCCACCAAACAATGTTTTAGTGTCCCACTTCTTTTAAAGTTTCTTTTGCCTTTTTTTTTTTTTTTTTTTTGCCAAATTTGCCTCCACTTCTGTATTTTTGTTTCATTCTCCTTAATTTTATAATACTTGCACACTTGTCATAGCACCTAGCTGCATTTTTTTTCTCATTATACCTTCTGTGATGATTATGAATCTACTGGTTTACCTGTCTGGGAACTTGTTTGTACTTCAGTTTTCTCTCTGGACTTTTGGTCTCTGTCCTTTCTCTTATGTTCCCAATTATTCATTTTATCCTACCCCCTCTAATGTTGGGGAAAGGAGGAGTAAGGGAGTGTTGGAGTTCTGCCCTGGTCCTCATACAAGAGGTAAACAGATACCAGCTGATTTTCTAGTTTCCCTTCTCCGGCGCGGAAGCTCATTCCCCTTGGGACAGTCTATCCTGTGTTCTACATCTCCTTCCCTCTGGCTAGCCCCAGCTGTTTTTCCCGTCAAGTCTGGGCAGAATTTGAGCCTGCTGCCTCTTGTGAGGGAAAACAAACATTCCTTTGCCATGACATGACAAGGAGTGACAAGACAGAGACCTCCAAAGTCAGACTCTGGATATTCGTATCAGACCTGTGCCTGGTTGGGGCAGGAAGCTCAGGAGGGGCTCTCCAAAAGCTAGATTTGTACAGCATCCCTTTGTCAAAAGAGATCCAGACAGGGAAGACTAAATTTTTTTTAAAGTTTTCTATTTTCAAAACATATGTATGGATAATTTTCAATTCAATTTTCAAGGGTAAACCCTTTGCAAAACCTTGTGTTCCCCAATTTTTCCCCTCCCTTCCCCCACTCTCTCGTTTAGATGGCAAGTAATCCAATATTTGTTACACATGTACAGTTTTTCTATATTATTTCCACAAATATGCTGCATAAGAAAAAGGAGATTAAGTTCTTTCAATGCAGCCAATTAATTTTCCTCCTCCTTATCCGACATAGGGCCTGAAATGGTTTTTATAGAATCCCTTTGCCTTATTTTGGTTTAGAAACTATTAGAGGAGCTTCCTTTAAAGAACTAAAAGGGCCTCAGTTTGACCCTCTTTAACAAAGGGTCTGTGATGTGCAAGCCATTCGGAGTATTTGGAATGAACCGGCATTTATTACAGTACTTTGTATTTTGTAAAGTATGTTCCCTGGTTTGAGAAAAGGCTGCAAGACAGGCTATAACTACTCGGCTCCCCCATTTTAGGGAAACGGAAGCTGAGACTCGGCTAACGTCGGAAGCAAAGGCTGGCTCTTGTTCTCCTGATAATATCCATTAGACCACCCTGTCTCTGACTTTTAGAATATAAAGGGGGCAGGGCTCACGTATAAATAAATAGAATGTCACCCAAAATGTGAGGGCAAAGCCTTTGTCTTCCTCTCCTGTCTCCCCCACAAGAGGGCAGAGACTAAATTGTCACCTGTGGGGAAGGGACTGAGGAAACGGGCCCAGAAAGAAGTGACGGTACATGGGATATAGATGGCCCAAGCAATAGTGCCGAGGCTTTGGCTAAGGCCGGAAGGACTCAGGTAGTACCAGGGGCAGAATGAGGAGGTGCCTTCGATGAGCCTGGACAGAAAGTGGAGGGACCATGAGAGCCGGCACTGGGGAGCCAGTGCAGAATAAGACCCCAACATAGTGAGATTACTACAGGATGGAGGCAGGCGAACCAGGATGGCGCAGTAGGAGTGGAGATGAGGGAAGAAACACAGCAATTATAAGAGAGGTTGGATCCTGGCTAAACAAATCATGGTAAGTGAAGATAATGGAATGTTATTGCACTGCAGAAACCTGGGCAATGGACGGTAGCTAATTTGCATTATGAAAAGGATTTCTAGTCAGTCAACAATGCTGCTTCCTGAGTTTTCCACCTGGAGCCAAGCTCACGAGGAGAGGTAGAAAGAAAGCCTGGGGTTCTCGACTGTTCTGAGAAATGAGTCTCTTTCTAAAATAAAAAGGTATGTTCCTTCCATACAATGCAATTATAACACGATTAGTGTTTGTAGCCTGGGATGACATGAGGAAGAAAGTGATTCTGAATTCAGTGTAGGGCTTTAAACACATCTACACGGAACTGAAACAGTCAGTCCTGTTTGTGGTAAGTATTCAGCAAAGAGAAGGCTCTGCAATAGGAGCTTTAATCATCACCAGAATTAATTTGTAGAACTATTCACAATACATCTAGAACTGTCCTTGGGATAATCACCAGAATATACTTTTTCCTCCCCACCCTGTCTTTGATCCCTTCTTTCCACTCCTTTGTACTAAACCCAGGCTCTCATCCTCCTGGAGGTCCCACACTAGTTGCTGCTCCCTTTGCTCCCCTCTGAATTCTCAGCATTCTTCTTGGGGAGCCCCAAGTGTCCCTATGTCTTCTATCTTCTGCAAAACCAAGCCCTCCCTCTGTTCTTGATCTCCTCTCCTGCCTCCTGCTGCTCTCCTTCAGCATCCCTCACCTGCACAGCTATAGCCGGCTAATCGTGGATAGTGCTGTTCTGGGTGAGGGATCAGAGGCCAGGCTTGGCGAGAATTAAGGAGGGTGGGCAGAAGGAGAAAGGAAGCGCCTAATGCAGGCCCTCTTACCCTGACAAGGGAGCAGACACGCTGGATGGCTGAGCAGGGATGGAGGGATGGGAGAAGTGCGAGGGTGGGGATGATAAAAGGGGCCATCTGCTGGAGAGACCGGTGCTCTGGCAAGGAGAAAGGTCACCTTTATGTGGGGCGGGTGAAGGAGATGGCGGGAAAGTGAAATAATTGAGGGATCCAGGAGAGTCAGCAGCAGTGGCAAGGGAGCCACGAGCCCACTGCCACAGAAGCCAGAGGAGACGGCAATGTCAGGAAGTGGGGGCTCAGACTGGAAGCTGGATTGTAAGGACGCAGCACATGAGGGCTGCAAAGGGCCTCGGGTCTAACTGTCCTGCTCCCAATGTCTGTAAGCCATCTGCCAGGCTACCTCCAGCCCACAGTAACAGGGAGCTCACTGCTCCCTAGTGGAACCCCTTTGTTTTTTCCTTAGCTTGTGACAAAAACTTGTCTTCCTCTTATTTCCATTCATCCTCTCAAATGCAGAATTAGCTACCTAGCTCCCAAATTAGGCTGGGAGCTCAGAGATTGGTTAGGTTAGGCATTCAAACTCCCTCTCTCAAAGAACCTCTCTCCCACTCCTAGATGAACATGCTCAGAGTTAAATGATCTGCCCACGGCCACGTGGCTAGTAGGAACAATGTGAGAGACCTGAACACAGGTCTTCCTGATCCTCAATCCAACACACTATTCACTAATAATGCCACCTATTTTCCCAAATTAGGACGTGAAACTGATTTAAATCACTAAGAAACAGCACAAATCTCTCTACATTTTTTCCCCAGAAGTAAGACAGTGCCAGAAACATGCAAAGCCTGATCTTCTGTGGGTTCTCCCTTAAAAATATCTCTAGTTGCCAGGAAAAATAGAAAACCATGTAGCAGAAAGATCCAGACTAGATTTCACACCCTATATCACAGGAAGCTGCAGATGGATGTAAAGGAGACCTAAATGTAAAAGCAGCAGCAAAAACAAATTAGAGAAGATTCGCGAGTACTGATAAGGGACAATTTTGCCCAAACAAGGCACTAGAATAGCCAAGAAAGTTAAAGTGGCCACTTTTGACAACATGATCGAAAAGCTTTTGTATGAAATCCAAGTGGTTAGAATTTGGGAGAAAGTCTCAAGTCTGCTTCCAAAGTCCCCGTCCACTAATATTACAATCAAAAGTAACACTACATTACAATCAAAGTAACCACTGTAGAAAGGACTTAAAATTACAACCCATTTTTATTTTATTCTTTGCAGCCCACAGAGTGCCAGCTTTGGTGCATACACAACTTAAGTCCTGACATACAGGGAAATCCAAGATTAAGAAAACAATATTTTATAAACTATGAAACAGGCCTGGGCGACGTCTTACTTGGGGCAGATCACTCAGCTGATAAGCAGCAGCCAGACCTTATCATCAGCTCATTTTGCTCCAAATCTAGGGGGATATCGTCATATCATGCTAATAAGTCCAATAATATTTAAGGCTAAATTTAGAAAAAAGCAAACTTCTCATCATAAGCAAAACGGACCTTTAACTCGTCAAAGGAGGCGGGAAGGGCGTATAGAGCCACTCTATTCCAGTTTTGGGAGGGTCACTTGGGAGACTTTTTACAGGCTGTAACAAGAGCAAGAGTGGAGATTAATTTTTCTGTGAAGCGCGTGCAAAGGATTCATCCTGTAAAGAGGGAGATGTCCGGGAACGCTTCCTAACGGGCCCAAAGCGGAACGGGGGCTCCCTCGGGATCGGCGGTCTCTCACCCAGACTGAGTGACCTTGTTACCAATGGCAAAGACGGGGAAACACTGTGGAGACCCCATGTGCCAGACATTGACCCAAGCCTGATTAAAATGGAAATAAATGAAAATTAAAAGAAACATAATTTTTTTGTGGCTTTTTAAGTCAATGAGTGACCAGAAGGGATGGATTCTATTTGATAGCACGATGCTGTCCAATCCCTTCTTTTCACAAGTAAGGAAACTGAGGCCCGAGGGTAAATGACTGGCTCAAGGTCATTCAGGCTCCTCCTCGGGGGACATCTGGTTCAAAATCCAGGTAGGGAAGCGGAGGCCCATCAGAACAAGGAGCACAGCTGCGATTCCGGATTTGAGGCTGGCAGGGACCAGAGTTAAGTGACTTGCTCAGTGACACGGGAGTACGTGGCAAAGCAGCATTTGAACCCAGCTCCCTGGATTCCGGCCAGTGCTTTCCCTGTTGCCTCCCTTCCGGTTCTGGGGACCCCGCCCAAAGCCCCCTGAAGTTTTATGGGACGTGGCGGAGGCTCTAAAACGTGCCCCGGCCCCCTAATGCCTTATAAGGCTCGCAGGGTCCGAGGGCTCCGGCGCCACGGGGCTGCCCTGGCCCACCCCGGGTGAGCCGGAGCAGTCGGCGGGAAGGAGGCAGCGTTCCCCGAGAACCTCACCTGCCCGGGGCGGCAGCGGGTAAGAGACACCTCCAGCTCCGAACTCAGACAGCGGAGACTGGCGCCTCTCTTCCGGGAAGCTCTCCGACCTTCACGAAGGTCCCGCCTCAACCTATCACGACTCAGCGTAGCCTGGCCTCAGCCTATCAGGGCCCAGCGTAACCTCATCTCAGCCTATCACAGCCAGCATCGCTTCATCTTAGCCTATCACAACTCAGACTAGCTTTTCCCGGCCTAGTACAATTGTGATTTTTATCATAACTCCGCCTCCTCCTCCTTAATCTAGCCTATCAACATAGCTGAATAGAACCCGGCATAACTTCATCCCAGCCTATCATAGCTTGGCTTGTGCATTTCGGGGCGGGAAATATAATACGTCCTTTCTGGACTGTTCCAAATACTTCTACAGATGGGGGAGTGCCTCGGGAAAAAGGACCGGACCGTACCAACCACATCTAATCCCATTTCAAACTAAACGGTGGCTAAGCTCCGCAGATGGGCCACGTTGGATAGGCCACAGGTTCAAGTCCTGCCTCAGACACTTACTGACACCATGACCCCGATCACGTCATTGAAATTTTCAATACTGGACAACTCTCCTAAGTATGCAAATTGCAGCATATTTACTACTTCCCATCGGTTGTACCCAATCAATCCATCGGTCAATCAGTCAATTAAGGGCTGGAGAAAGATACAAAAATCTGATGGGTTCCTGCTCTAGGGCACTATGTGGTGGGCTGTCCCCCTCCTCCCCCTCCCCCCCCCCGTGTGGCCTGGGGGGACCGTGTGTGGATGGGGACCTCTGAGGCCCCCCTCCAAGCGACTTTAATCCTTGCCCTGCTCTCCTGGCCTCGGAGGGACGGGGCTGGGCTCCCTATGGCTGCCCCCTGCAGGGAGACAGGGGAGAGGAGAGGCCCCGGGACGCGGTGGCCGAGCGCCGCGCGCCATCTTGAACATTTCCATTCACAGGGGCACACTGATTTCATGTGGCGCCCTCTGATAGCGGCCCAAGGCCTTGGGTGCCAACCACCCCACTTCCTGCCCCGCCTGAGTCCCCGCGCCATGGCTCGCCCGCGCGGACCACCTGGGGGAGGGGACTGGGGAGGGATGGGGGGGGCTGGAGTTGGGCCGCCCTGAAACACCTCGGCTCATGGGCTCCTGGTAGCTTGTGTGAGTTACAGACGCTGCATTCTCGTACTATACAGCTATGTCTGGACCTTGTCTCCCCATGTAGGAACTTAATGATTTAACATTTAAATAAAATCACGCTCCAGGAAGATTGGCCGGGTAGGGCCCGAGTCTGGAAGACTCAGAGTCACTTACTAGCACGTGATCCTGGACAGCCACTTGGCCAGTCTGCCTCAGTTTCACCAACTGTAAAATGGGGAGAATAACAGCACCTCCCTTTAAGGATCGCTTGAGAGAGCTCTGAAAAGTACTTAGCGCAGCACCTGATAGGTACGGTATCAATGTTAGCTATTACCAGCTATTACAGGAATCTTCCAAATAGGCAAGATTCCTGCTCCCTAAAGTTTTGTCCGTGCATCGTTTAATATTTGACGGGAAGACCAGGGCCAGGGAAATGACCAATTAGCCAGCAGGAGCTCCTGCCAGTCATAACCAACCGGAACCCGGGTATCCAAGACTTTTAAAACAACAAAATGCTCTTTTCTAAATGTATTTCCCATAACTTTTTTAGGAACGCAAGGCTGGCAAAATACGAACTATGGAAAGTAGAAAGAGGTAGCATTTTCCCCAACGTAACTGGTGACCGATAAAGGTTAGTATGGTATGGTTTGGGTGCCTCAATGCAGATTATGGTTTTATTAAAATTCGTGGCTCATTTAAATATACCAAACATTAAAATTAAAGTCTGTGTTCTCCATAAATCTCCAACAAGAAGGATCAACACGGGACTTAGAACAGACTGTGCATAGCAAATTCCTACCATACTTAAGAGTTGGGAAAGAACCACAGGATTATTGTCTGTATCCACCTGTCTGTCTATCTCTTTAGCTATGTCTGTCTGTCTGTCCACCCACTGAGACAGAGAATGGGGCTGGGGAGAGAAGAAAGAGGCAGAGGCGGAAGGAGATGGTATTTATCGCTCTCTCAAATCATGACCCTCACTGATATCACCTTCGAAGAAGTCAAACAGAAATCACTCGAAGACTTCCCTTGATAAAGAAGTTCCCACGGTAAGTAACATTCTGTTTTTGAACAGCTTTGTTAGGAAGATTTTTTTTCCCGTGGTTTCCCTCTATGCCATTCTATGTAGCTCTTTGAGGATTCCAGCTTTTTCACCCAACCTATTAGCTGTTCTTCCCCGTGTGCTGTCATCTGATAATGTCCTACATGTATTCTCCGTGTTTTCACCAGTCAGAATGATGAAGGGATTGTACTTCCTCCCCAAGTTGCCACTGATCCGCTCCTCTGAGGTCTGGTTGATCATTGTGAATCTACCTTAATCTATTATCCATCCATCTCTCTTCATCTTGTTGACAAGGAGATTCTGAGAGAATCTGTTAATACCTCAGTGAATATTATACTTATTAAGTTTCCCTTTGCAAATGAGGAGAGAGTGGTGCAATGGAGAAAACACTGGGCTGGAATCAAATTCTGCCTCAGACACCGACTGTGTGACCCTGGGCAAATCACTTAGTCCTATTTCCCTCTCTTTTCTCATTTGTAAAATAGGGAAAATAATTGCATGTCCCTCTCAGGAGTGTTATGAAGATCAAAGAGATATTTGCAGTCACTTAATCCTGTTTCCCTCTCTTTCCTCATTTGTAAGATAGGGAAATTGCATGTCCCTCTCATGGTAGTTGTGAAGATCAAAGAGATATTTGCAGTCAATCACTTCTCTTTCCTCATTTGTAAAATAGGGAAAATAATTGCATGTCCCTCTCAGGATTGTTGTGAAGATCAAAGAGATATTTGCAGTCACTTAATCTTGTTTCCTTCTCTTTCCTCATTTGTAAAATGGGGAAAGTAATTGCATGTCCCTCTCAGGGTGGTTGTGAAGATCAAAGACATATTTGCTTAGCACAGTGCCTGGTATACAGCAGGTGCTATATAGATGCTTCTTCCCTTTATTCCCTCTTTAAGTCTATAAAAAAACAATCAAGTGACTTTAAGTTGGTATGAATTTTCATGGTGAACATTTTCCTCCCTAAGTATCCCTTTAATGATTCTTTTAAAAATTGTGCAGGAAATTGACTTCAATCTGATTGATTGGCAGATAGTTTGAAATACCCACCTTTTCAGACCTTTTAAAAACTGACTCACATTTGTTTTGTCCATTGTCCACTGTCATTTCTTAAAGAGTTTTTGCACTGCTCTCTCTCTCTCTTCACAGAATACTCGGACAGCACTATGGAAGGGCAGGGCTGGAACAGGTCTCAAAGGGAAATCAGAACATGTTTGTAAACTGCAAGGAAGCAGCCAGGAAAGATGGCAGTGAAGGAAAGATTACTGCCACAAACTCCTGAATGAAGGAGATAGGAAGGAATGGTACTTGGGCACAAAAGACTGCTCCGCTTTGTTTGTCAAAAAGATGGGTGATGTTCATTCATACTTTATTTTTTAAAGAAAAATTTTTGATCTTTGTAGAGATATGAGAATGAAGTCATAATAGCAACAAACATCTTTTAAAAAAAATCAACCTATTTTCACATTAGTCATGTTGTGAAATTCAGAACAAAAAAGGGAAAAAACATGAGGGAAAAAAAGTGAAAATCGTCTGCTTCGATGTGCATTCAGACTCCATAATGCTTTGTCTTGTGGATAGCATTGTCCATCATGAACCTTTTGGAATTTCTCAGACCACTGCATTGCTGAGAGGGGCAAAGTCTTTCAAGGTTGCCTGTCACAGTGTTGTTGTTGGGCAATGATCATTTTCCAGGAAGAGACTCCAGAGAGGCTTTTGAGGTTTGTTGGAAAGTTAGCAAAGCTCAAGGTGGACGTCCTCAGTCCTCTAAGTCATTTGCTGAAAGGATCTGGCAGCAGAGATGCTAGAAATGTCTCAATGAAGGATAACATAAAGACCCCCAAACTGGCAATATCCTGTTCCTTCTGCTCAGAGATCTGGCTCCCAAGCCTTTTCACCTTTTTACTCCCCCTGGCTCCTGAAGCAAGCTACAGGGCCACCACCAGAAGAGCAGAGAAGGGAGAACCAGAATGTGGACAAAAAGGCAGAGGCCATAAAAATTATCGGCTGTTCAAACGCTAGCTCCCTAGTGAAAAATTCCAAGTGCGTATCAGGTAAGCAGCTCCAAAATCTGAGCAGTCACCCTTCCCTCAAGAGGGCTTATAAAGGCATTTGAATAAAGAAGCCACAAATGAGTGGAAAACCCAATTAGAACAGCAAGTCTTAAGAAACTGCTTTTCACCAAATAAAAGTGACAAGATCAACAAATGAGGGCAGCAGCCAATGACTACTGCAGGGGCCGGGAGAAAGGAAAGAAAAATTATTGCTTTAGAGACCAAATTGAAGAGTTTTAGTGACGACAAAGCAATGGAAGCAGTGTTCATGGAGAACTTGGCTTTGGTCTCACTGATTACCACTGTGTGGCACCTCTCCCAGAAACCCCAAACAACAACTCACAAACATGGGGCTTTGTATTTACACTTTATTGACAAGGCCACTTGAGCGGTAAACAAAAAATA
Organism: Sminthopsis crassicaudata; assembly: GCF_048593235.1. Taxonomy (NCBI): domain Eukaryota; kingdom Metazoa; phylum Chordata; class Mammalia; order Dasyuromorphia; family Dasyuridae; genus Sminthopsis; species Sminthopsis crassicaudata. The sequence goes on from NC_133621.1 coordinate 293,393,000, forward strand.
GAGATATAAGGGAAAGGGGACATATAAATGACGTTTCACACAAATATGGCTACATATCAGAGCCCATGAAGTTTTCAAAGAGACACAGCTATGTTTGGAAGCGCTCTACCCAACAACTATGGTTACATACATTTTCTAAATTTTATATTATCAAAGTATGCAAAGTTGGATCGTACAATGAGGTCAAGAAAACTGTGCCTCAAAATGTTAACAAAATCATATCAGAAAATCAGAACATCTTCATGTTTTCCTCCACATCTGCTGGAAACTCTCAATTTTACAGCAGTTACAGCTTTGACTTTTTCCACACATGAAAGATTATCAAAAATATATTGAGAAGTCTAGCACTAATCATGAATATTTTCTATTTACATTAAACAATTTCATTACCAAGTACTTATATACAAATTACCATTTGTCCTTTGTGAAATTCAATAAAAAGTTAAAAATCAGAGAAATGCCATTAGAAATAACGCATCTCAAAAATGTAACTGGTTTCCATCAAGAAAAAACATTTCGAAATAACTTATTGAAAGGGAATATTATTTTCGACTCCAATTTCACTGCAACAGCATTTCTTTCTGAATGGAGGGGAGCAAAACCACAAAGCAAAAATTCTGATTACAAGAAATCCATCAGAAATATTGATATTTTCTTTTCATCTCCAACTATCACCTGGGCCCTCTGCTGGCGAGGTCTTGCAGCAACTCCAAAATCTGAGCAATCACCCTTCCCTTAAGAGCTTATAAATCCATTTGAATAAAGAAGTCAAGAATGAGTGGAAAACTCAATTAGAACAGCAAGACTTAAGGAACTGCTTGACATCAAATAAAGTGACAAGATCAATGACTGTTCTAGAGGCCGGGAGAAAGGAAAAAAAGCTTTTTGCTTTAGAGACCAAATTCAAAGAGTTCCGTGCACTTTTATGGCTAGCTTCAAGTCGTACATAATTAAATACATCTTGTTTACAAGAAGTCTACCTGGCCTCTTTGAGTCACCTGAACTCCCCTTGAAGCCTCAGAGAAAGGGCATGGGGGAAGGCAGCTTTGGGGTGGGATGTGGGGTGGCTGGCTCTGCTGCTTCAGACAAAGGCCGGCACCCCACCTCCTTACCCAGCCCCATTCATTTCCAAACTTGAATGGACCTCTGCCTCTAAAGTGACGGAATGAATGAAGGAATCTAGAAAAAACCGAAGGTGAGGGTAAGTGCTTCTAGACAGGAGCCTGGGACAGCCCTGCCATTTTACATAGTCACACAGTCAGGGAAATGGGATGTTTGATCATCGTTTTGACATTTACTTTCACCAGAAAGTCAGGGCCCACAAGCTCCCTGCTTCGTCCAACATCAGACCATACAGTCTCCTCTCCAATTTCGTGATTCAGTCTGTGGCTCTGCCCTTTCGTGGAGGCACAGTAACAAGTCTGTGGGGCTAGTTTGTTTTTTGTTGTTTTTTTTTTCCACACCAGAAGAGAGGAGGTCCTAGGGCAGAGACTCCTAGTTCACGCTCTGTCGCTGCATTTTGGGGCCAATGCTTTGAGTCTCCTCCTCTTGCCTAGGCCGCTTCCCGCCACTGAGGGAGCTTCTTCCTATATATTTAGAAATGTAAATTTAGGACAGAAAAGGCAAAGAGAACATTACGCTCATTCTGCTTGCTTCTTACCTTGCTTTAACATGTAAGCCTGCTGACTGTCTTCATGAGAATAATGTGAAATCCCACTCCCCTGAGAGTAACCTAGTTGTATTTGAAAAACAAGAGACATTACTTGAGCTAAAGGACTCATTTTACTTCCTGGCTACCAGGTTCCTTATGAGACAGAATTAAAATCCAAACCAACAGAAATGTATTTATCCAAATGTTGGAAACATTCCAATTTGGCCCATAACCAGTGTTCAACCAGAGAAACATGAAGGACATATTTTCTCATCCGATAAATAACAGAAAGGAGAAATCCACCACCAGTGTGGGAGGAGATGAGGCAACCATTTTCCTCCATTTATGGGTGACAAGTGTGTAAATACACCTCCTGTCACTCCCTCAATTTAATCTATTTTATTTTTGCAGTCCTAAAATATTCATTTGATTTCAGAAGAAATGTTGGAAGTTTTCTTGATGTACTGAACTTCTTTAGACAATATATAAGAATTCTTCACAATGCTTTCTCTATAAACATTTTGGTTATTTGTCTGACAAAAGAAATCTCCTTAGTTTTACAGGTACAGGCAAATAGCCTCCTCTGGGAAACACTGACAATAAACGTTTTCTACATATACGTCACCTCTGAAAAGGTTCTGAGCTAAAAGGTTCCTTAGCCCACGATGTTTTGGCACAAGGGTGCCTTAAAACACCCAAGGTTTTGGACATTCCTCTTCTAATCGGGAAAAAAAGAGAATGTATAGTAATAAGCCATCTGCAAACTGTACAAATTTAACACATGGGATGGAGGCTGGAAATGCTCCACAGTCAATTAAAATCTAAGAAGAAAGAACGCAGAAAATCTTTTCAAAGATCTGCCTGCTAGGAAAAACCATCACCAACAAGGGGCAGAAGAGAACACACACAATAGAGGAACCTCTAATTTCGATCACATCAAATTAAGAAGGCTGTGCATGAACAAACCCAATGTATCAGCTGGGAAAAAAAAATCTCATCAAATGTTAGATAGCCAAAACACCCTGTGAACTGCCACATCTGTGGCCCAGAACTGGTGGCTAATGGAGGAGGTAAGGAACAGACACAATTTTCAAAAGAAATGCAGAAAACTGTATGAAAAATGCTGCAGATGACAAATGGAAGAGAAACACAAAGGAAAATAAGCAAGGTTCCTTGGGAGAGGAAGCACTGGAAAGGCGGGCTCTGGGGGCTCAGCAAGGAACGTTCTGGGAAATTCAGCTAGAAAAGAGCTGAAGAGGTAGCACTTCAGTGCTCCCAGTGCTCCTTCGGGGAGGCACGTACTTGGGGAAACTCAAAGGTGGGTGAAAAGGTTTTGTTTCTACTGCTTTTGGGAGTAGCAAAGAGCCAGAAATATGTCCGTCAGGGAGCAGATGACCTAGTATGTAATTTTTGCATTGTGAGAAACAATGCAATGAGGAATTCAGAGAAGTTTATGCAGATGTTAATGACTACAGTGATGCAGAAGGAAGGGAGCGGATGCAACATCAGAACATACACAAGACCACAATAACATAAATAAAACAACATGGAAATCACGTATTGGCCTTTGGAAGACAAGAGCCGGTTGCGGGCAGGTGGATGGCCTGCTCAGCAGGAGAGTGCTGAATCTCTGGTTTTGCTTTTTTCTGGCCCTGGCTCACAGATCAGCCCTGCCCTCCCTATTTGGGGCACTCTCATGTGCGCTTCCCAGAGAGCTAAAGCTCTGGGTCAAGGTCAGGAAAGTCTGACACATTCAAAGGTATTCTGTGAAATACCTGGTTGCTGAATGCCGCTGGCTCCTGCAGGGGGCTCTGGGAGGGCACAGGACTGAAGTATCTGACCATCGCTGGCACCCACTGGGGCTCCTGGGGACCAAAACACCAGATTCTTAGAAGGATACTTAGTTTTTTAAGGAGCATCTACCATTCTTTCACCATAGCATGCAAACGTTTGTTTGGAAAACAAAAGAAAGACTATGTTTATTCTCTATTTCGAACTTTGTTCTAAAAGACATTTGTTTTTGTATGCTACAGATAATAAAACTGAACATTCTAACTCTACAAAATAGGCATCCCTCACAGGCAGTTTGGCTCTTTGATTTTAACGTTGAATAGAAATTCATGACATTATCACATCATGGAAATGCTTTCCAACTTCCATCTGCACTTCCATCCCATCCACCTAAGCTAAACTCTAGAAGGTCATTTCTATGGGTTTGATCAATGACCAAAAACAGCCACAGAAGGCCGTCACCAGCACCAAGGCCCATGGTCTTTCCCTAAGGATTAAGGATGTGGACCTGATCCCTGCCTGAAGAAGGCCCTTTTAACCTGTGGATTCTCCCTTTCAGTCAGCATTCTGACCGGTACCCTTTTGGGGGCCCTGATGACGGAAGATGTGCATACCTCCGCCGCTGCTACAAGCAGGAATGTTTTCTCCAGATGCGTAGCCCATGAGGCCCCCATTCCCATTTGGGTTGGAGGGCACAGAAGCAAGAAGGCCTGTAGGGGATGGGGAAAAGGGAATAATGCCCGTTAAAATGTGATTCACATCTGAGTAGAGGACAAATGTCCAGCTGTGGCCGGACAACTATGGACTTACCCAGTCCTCGATAGCGTGACAGCTGCTGATAGATCTGCTTCATCCTCTCGATGTTCAGACGACTCGCCTCGGCGTGATTTACCATTGGTTTAGGGTAGTTGACGCCTATCAAGCACTTTGCCACCTTCTGGATACCCTCTGGAGCGTTCCAGGGATCATAGATATATTTTGCGGGGAAGCCTCTCAGGACAGGCAGGTAGCGTCTTTTGGTGAGAATAAAGGAGAGAAGGGATGTGAATGAAGGGCTCCAAGGCTGAAGCCTCCATTTTCCCAGAGAGCCTGGGCCATGGACCAGCTTAACTGAACACAGAGGGCCTGCTTGCAGCTGGTGAGCCCTCCCAGGCAGGCTTTCCCGGGGTCGGTTCTGCCAGTTACCTGATATAGTCTCCATTGGGATCGGTTCTCCTACCAAAGCCGACAGGACAATAGCAGTGGAAAAACTGCTGGAAAAAGGAGCTACATGACAGCCACATCCAGCTCCCCGCATTGATACTCCAGTCGGCATCCAGCAGCAGCTCTTCAAAGACCTTCAGAAACAAGAGCAGTCCATGAGGTGAGCCCTGGCACCCCCACGTAGCAGGTGAGTGAGCAACCTAAAAATCAGTCGCCTTCTCTGTTCCTGGGAAAGGGGAAGGGAGGCTGACTCCTTGATAACTGGAGGGAGAGCAGTCCCAGTGCCCAGGGACTCACAAACAAAACTGGCCTCCCCAGGATGACCGCACCAGGGCCCAGTCATGTCTCCATGATTTCAGGAGATAGATACTGCCTCAAAGAGAAACGATTTCTAATGATCAAGGGAGTAACAGGGCCCTCTGTCTAATCCCTGCCCCAGGACTCACACCTCCTCACCATCCTGCCCTCCACATCGGCTCCTGTCTACTGCTCCCCCGCCCCAACGGAGGCGCTTTGGGGTGCGGCCATCACCCCTAGTTGGCTCTGCTGCTTATTATCTCCACACAAAAGGAAGGTGACCAGTGTGAGTTCTGTGCTCTTTAGGAACATGGAAAAGCAAAGGACCCTCCTTTGGTCCTTCCCTCATACCCTTCCAACTCTCCAACTCTGCCCTCTCCTTCCCCTTCTGCCCACCTGTCTCTCTCACACACACCCACATTAATATACATCACACACTCACACTAATACACACACACACACACACACACACACACACATTCTTTATAGCGGCAGAATTTATAAGCACAGTCCTTGACAACTTGGTCACTGTCACTGTAGTTGTGGCTGTTTGCCTGGCTCAATGGCGGGCACTCAAAATTTCCTGAAGTCTTGCCAAATGCATTTGATTTCCTCTGACTTAGGATTGTCAGGAGCCTGACTGGGAGGCACAGGACGTTTCTTGGGATACCCACGGGAACAAGAGGGAGACTGTGGGCAGGACACAGCCACAAGGGGAACAGCCCAGGCCTTGGGAGTGAGCAAACCCCTCCCAGGGAATGAATCACTTTGCTTTAAGCCTCAATTTCCTCATCTGTAAAATGAAAACAAAGAAAACTCACAGCACCTACCTTTTAGGATGAAGGAACTTCATGAGTGTTAAAATTTTATATTGGTGAATTGTGCTTTTTCAAAACAAGTAGTGCTGGCTGACGGGCACCTTCTCTCTGCCAACCACCGCGCTCACCGCCGCCCAAGTACCATCTCATAATAGAAATGAGTCAGCTGGAGCGTGTGACCCCGAACCCCACCTCAGGCACTGACTTGCTTATCAGATTTTCAAGTGAGCAAACACTGAGAGGAATGCCACGAGAAATATGATGAAACTGGGGATGTGAGAGCTCACAGCGGGTCTGAACAAGGCTCCAAACAGCAGCATACACGTAAGACCAAAACCAATCTGAATGTTACTGCTCTGATACAGAAGGGGAGGCTGGCCTTAGGCGGGGTTCATATGAAAAATACTGGGGTCTTATAAGCTTAATGGACTGGGGGGGGCATTAATCCTGGAGAACCTTTGGGACAGCAGCAGGGGGCGGCACATTTGCCTTTCCATGCCCAAGGGGCTATTTTGTGGAATGGTGATCAGAAGAGTGGGGCAGAAGGAATGCTTAGGGCTGTCTCCAAGGAGAATGGGCTTCCCCATGAAATAGGGATGTCCCAGTAGCTGCCCCATGGATGTGAAGAGGGGTGGTCCTGGCCAGCTAAACTTGGAGATTCCTGCCCATCAAAGGTTCCCGATTTCTAGAACTGGGCAGTTTCTAAAAGGGGCCACTGTTCATTGTGCTTTAGATGGCAGCAGTCAGGACCCTGAGACCGGAGAGTAAATGGGGCAGTTCTTTGCAGAGAATGGGCTTCAGTGGGACTCGGGTCCTTCCTCCGAAGCAGAGGCTCTGCCACCAGGCCCCTGGAGGGATGGGAACTATCCCGTAGGGCTGGCTGGTTGCCCCTGCAGGGAGGCCCTAGTTCCTCATGCTGAGTCTTCTGTCCTCCATGGGGAGAGATCAGATCTGACTAAACTGCAGGTCTGACAATGTTCCGCCTATTTAACAGATATCAATGGTTCCCTATTATTTCTGGGATCCAAAGAAAATGATTGCTGTAGGCTTCTACAGCCCTTTAGCTCCTTCTTACCTTTCCAGTTTTTCCACCAGCCTCATGTGTGCACACATACATGCACATAGCACACGCAATATGTACACACAGCACACATGTGCATATGCACACACACACACACATACACACACTCACACTTGGGAGATCAGTAATGCAGCTTCTTAGCTATTTGTTTTTGGAGCATGTCATATCTCCTGCCTCCTGGCTTTTTTCAGGCCCCCTCCCACAGGAAACCCATCTTGATTGTCTCTAATTCAGTGTGTGCAGTTGTGTGTATACAGAATGGGAGCAACTTGAGGGTAGCAACTGGGCTTCTGTCTTTCTTTCCAGCCCCGTGCTTCCCACTGTGCCCAGCCTCCTGTGGGTGCTTATTAATCAGTGCTCTCTGATTCTCAAGTCTCTATGATTCTGAGTCACTGGAGATTCTCACAACCTCAGCCCTAAGGACCTTATGGACCCACTCCCCATTAGGTGAGGACACTAAGATCCAGAGAGGGACACACAGCCCTGAGTCATCTGGCCTGGTGCCAGGGCTGTGCAGGGAGTGCGCCCACCTTCATGCCTTCCTCCCAGCTGATCCACAGGTCCCCTCGGGTAAGGAAGCAGGCAACCGCGTGTCTGGCCAAATGGTGAATCCAACCCTCCTGACGCAGCTGGGTCATGATGGCGTCGATCCACGGGAAGCCCGTCCTGCCTTCGGCCCACTTGGCCAGAGCCTCGGGGTTTCTATCCCAGGGAATCTGAACACAGATGGGGTTTCCTTCCATTTTATCAAAGCGTGGGTTGTTTGTGGCCGCCGTGTAGAAAAATTCACGCCACAAGAGCTGCCCATAGAGAGAAAGGGGAGGCGAGCTGTTCTTCTTTACCTGACAAGGAGAAAGCAGAGCATTATGGGCATCCAGGAAGTCTAGGAGCCGCGGCCGACTGGGTTCGGGCACCCGGAACCAGGATCCTACCTTCTTGTAAAGGTCAGTCAGCTTGAAGTAGAACAGCCGACACGACAGACAGCCGAAGCGCAGGTAAGGGCTGAGGCCGGTAGGGCTCGCGAGAAGGGAGTTTGCATTCATTCTTGGCCTTTCAAAATTGGCCACCCAAGCCTAAAGCCAGAGAAGTCTACAGTTAGTTGTTTTTCCTGCATGTTCTCTGACCCAGCTCTTTTTGGTGAACAATGGACAGAACTTATTCCATGCAATGTCCCTCTGATAGTGTTAGAAAGGAGATCAGGAAGCGAGAGGTTGGCGCCCCTGCTCCGGCCGTCTCGTGGGCTCAGCCATGGGAAGGAAGAGCCAACCACAGGGGGCCGAGGTCTCTCCACAACACGGTCGTGTCTGAGGAGGTCCTGGTGAGGAAGCAAACAGGGGGCCGGGCTTCCTCTGTGCAGAGGGCATCACTTGGCCCACATCAGGAGTGGTGTCCCAAGCAGCGGCACAGGGTTGTGCTCCCCTCAGGAAGGGGACCTAGGAAGTGTGAGGATAGGCCGCCTGTCCAGCAGCAACCAAAGCAGTCCAGAGCCCAGCGCTCAGCCAGGCGCCTTCTTGCCCCATCAGGTTCGACCTGTCTTAGCACTCTCTGCTCAAATTATCGGAACCCGGAATGTAGTTCCTGCAATGCCCCTGACACTATTACTTTTAAAGGGAGCGGGAGAAATCATTTCTATAGTGCTAGCTTGGCAAGGGGGCAGAGATGAGCATACTTTTCTTTCCAGATGCCTCTCCAAGCGCGTGAGGGCTTCCGTCTCTCCTCCCGGCCACACCGCAGAAGGTAAGCCATCAGTATCAAAGCCTGTGGAAACAGAAAAGATGGCTTTCAGTCAGGGGGAAAGCCAGAGAAATACAGTAGGTACTTAGCTAGTGTTAAAAGATGGATTAATGCAGTGGTCCTCAAACTTTTTAAATAGGGGCCAGTTCACAGTCCCTCAGACTGTGGGAGGCCGGACTATAGTAAAAACAAAAGCTCACACTCTGTCTCGGCCCCTCAGCCCATTTGCCATAACCAGGGGGGGCTGCATAAACGTCCTCAGCATGCCGCATCTGGCCCGCAGGCCATCGTTTAAGAACCTCTGGATTAATGTAACATCAGCAATTCTGTGAGTGTGAATAAAGCCATGCTTCTAAAATACTTTCATGTTTGAATCATGATTCTCACTACCACTGTGTACTATAAAACAAAAGAGATTGGGGCAGCTAGGTGGCGCAGTGGATAGAGCACCAGCCCTGAATTCAGGAGGACCCGAGTTCAAATCTGGTCTCAGACACTTCACACTTCCTGGCTGTGTGACCCTGGGCAAGTCACTTAACCCCAACCTCAAAAACAAAAAACAAACAAACAAAAAAACAAACAAACAAAAAAAAACACCAAAAGAGATTATTGTCTCTAGTGACATCTGGGGAAACTGAGGCTTAAGATTAAATGCCTGGGTTTACACAGACACTGTCAGATATGGGATCTGAATCCAAGTCTTCTACCATATTTACTCATGAGAAGTTGCTGAATAATGCCAAAGATTCCTTTCTTCTCTTCTCCCTCTATCCAATTTCATTTAGTGACCTCATGATCTCCCTGGGATTCAATGGTCATTTCTAGGTTGAAGTTTCTCAGATCGACTTTTCCAGCCCCTACCTCTCTCCTAAGCTCCAGCCTCACATCTCCAACTGAGATTACTGGATGAGTAAACCCCGAAAATCACTCTAATACTGGACTCAATGGGTCTTACCCTTTGGGGCCTTTGCTTTTCCCAATTTCCCTATTCCTGTTGAGGGCATCAACCTGCGTCACCCAGGATTGTCCCAATGTCACAAGGGGTCCTCCTTCACTCTTACCCCCTCACCCCACATCCCATCAGCTGCCACGCTCATCTCTTCTGGCTCCGAGGGGCCAGCCCCTGCCACCTCATGACCATACTCACCTGTGGGCCTCATCTGTCCACCCACTCCTTCCCCCATGCACCTGATTCTCCTCAAGCTCCAGTCTGACCCTCTGGCCAGTAAAATCCACAACTTCCCTATCACCTCCAGAATTCGGTATGAAATCCTCTGCTTGGCTTTCATTGGCCCCTGGTCCCTTATGCCCCTCCTTCCTTGTCCCCTGATCTGTGACCTGTTCCTGGCACCAGATACGCTGCCCCTGCCTCCGGGGGCCTTCACAGATGGTCCCCTTTGCCTGGAAAGCTCTGTCTCCTTGCCACTACCTCCCAGCTTCCCGGGCTGTCTTCAAGTCCCAGCTAAAACTCCGTCTTCTACAGACAATCTTCCCAGTTCCCTCTGAGAGGACGGCCCCCCAATCCTGCGTCCATCTCATCTGCACATGGCTGTTTATGCATCTTCTCCATCCTGGACAAGCTCCTGGAGGCCAGGCTCAGGCCTGGCACACAGAAGACACTTGAGTTACATTGGTACAGAAATTAGGGACAGGCTTGTTCTTGAGGCTTGCATCAGAAAGCTGCAGGATTGGATCCAGTATCACATGGCATATAAACGCAGACCTCTCTAACGACCAATCTGTTCGTTTTCGACTTTCATTTAGCACTTTTCTTTTTCCTTCCTCAGTAAATAGATTAAACGCTGGTATGGCAGAAGCTGAGTCCTGTGACTTATAGTCCCTCTTAAATTGAAGCTAGAATTGTAACAACTACTCACTGAAATGGGCATTTCCACATATGAAAGAGATGCATGAAGCTGCAATTCTCTCTTCTGGACAGTACTTAGCACATAGTAGGTGCTTAATATATACTGATTAATTGATTGGAGGATTGGTCTTTTCTTTTAAGTTTATAAATTCAACTTCCCAAGTGTCTGTGCTTTATTCTGTTCTTGGCATTAAAAAAAAAAAAGATGCATTAATGACCCTCTTTTCTTTCTCATTTTTTAATGCTCCATCCCTTCTCATCTTCGCTAATCACCCATTGTCAGAAAAAAGAAAAGAAGGAAAACAAAACTTTTGTAATCAAAGCCAATCACCACCATGGCCTCATCCTGGCCCCTAAGTCCAGAGGTAAACTCTGAGTTATAAATTCCTTCAACAAATCACAAAGGAGGGAAAAGGACCCACATGTGGAAAAATGTTTGCAGCAGCCTTTTTTTTTGTGGTGGCAAAGAATTGGAAAATGGAGTAGATGCCCATCAACTGGGGAATGGCTGAATAAGTTGTGATATATGAATGTTATGGAATATTATTGTTCTATCAAAATGATGAACAAGCTGATTTTAGAAAAGCCTGGAAATATTTACATGAATGGATGCTGAGTGAAACAAGCAGAACCAGGAATACATGGTACATAATAACAATGAGAATGTATGATGATGAACTATGAAAGGCTTGGTTCTTCTCAGTGTTTCAGTGATCCAAAGCAATCCCAATAGATTCTGGACAGAAAATGCCCTCTGCATCCAGAAAAAGAACTAAGGAGCCTGAATGTAAATCAATACATGCTAGGTTCACTTCTTTTTTTTCTATTTTTTCCTCCCTCCCATGGTTTTTCCATTTTGCAATGATTTTTCTTTTCCAAAATGATTTACAAAGCAATGCATGCAAAAATCAAATAACCAACTAATTAAATAAATAAATGGGGGGGGGGGGGAGAAGAGAAGAAATTACTTCAACACACCTAGCTCTTCCAGTGAGGGCACGCCATATTTTTCATCATGTTCATCTGAGAGGGGAGTAACACACTTGAGCATCACTTCAGGTGTTATCGTTTCTACTGGCGTTGCTAATGGCTCCATTTTGCTGATCAGAGTTTGGAACCTTTTATATGTCAGAGGTGGTTGTCCACCATTCAATTCTATGATCCTGTAGTATAAGAGGAAACAATATCTAGTATTAGTATTAAAAAATATGAAACTAATTCCTAATTAACTTTGCAACATCTCTAGTCAGAGGTAGGAAAATGAAATTCATTTATGATAGGTTAATAAAAATCCTTATAATGAAACTTAAATGTGATACTGTCTCACACATACACAGACATACACTCTCTGTCTCCGTCTCTCTCTCTCATTTGAAACACAAAGAGGGAATGGATGCTTTAGGACAGAGATGCCTTTGTGGAATGGGTGAGGAAATCTTCCTTCTGAGTCTATCCTGGTTCTCCATAACTTCTCCCCAAAAACATAAACTTAAATTTGTGTGTCCCTTTATAATCTCTTAGAATGTGTAAAGGGCTTCCATGTCTATCTGCAGACTTAGTCAGCTAATCTCACCATCATTCATGGTTTGGATTCTAATCTAAATGTAATATTTAGAAAGGTCTAGGATTGCTCTACCTTTGTCTAAATATATACACAATTACACATACAAGATATGAGAATAAAATGGTACAATAAAGCTCAGTACATTCCCTCTCTTTTTGCTGACATGAATGAGTTGAAATCAAGAGTAAAGCCTTCCTCCTGGGAAGCAAATTTAAAGTTCATTATCAAAGGTATCTTGAACTCTAATTGCAAATGAAGACATTTGGTAGGTCAAGACCATAATTATTTTCTGCTATAATTATTTTTTGCAAAGGCAAATAAATTACTTTGGTATAAAGTAAACCAACTGTAGACTGGTAAAGTAAAGGATTTATAATACTAATTTGTGAAAATGAGCATCTAACTAAAGGAACACCACTCTGCCTACAAAGACTACTAGGAATTATAAGATTTCTGCAATATATGTTATGTTATTCTGTACTTATTAATTCAAGAAATATCGGCAGGCTTACTATTATCAACCATGAATTGTAATGAATTATGTAAGGGAAAACAGACATATTACGTGACCTAAGGTACTGTCTGTCCCTCGAGGGCCACTTGAATTCATTAGAGTAAAACAACACAGTATAGACAAATACTCTGACTGGACAGGAAGGACTGATCACTGTGGGTCAGAATAAAGTGGTCAAGCACTGTTCTGTGACAATGGCCAGCAGACAGGTAACCATGACCCACCTGGAAAGCTGGCCTTGGTTACTTCCTCTCAGCCCAGCAGATTAAGAGTGCTGTTGCTGGGATAGCTGTGTGATAAGAAATTCCCAGAGCCAATTTTGATTCCTGATGATGGCCTTTTTTGGATGGGAAGGAAAGTGACGAATGGAGGAGGGGGTAGAGCATTCCCAACAGGGGGATAGTATAGGATGATCTAGGAAGATTTAAATCATACCCATATGTACACAGTACCTGGCAAACAGCAAGTGCTCACTAAATGCTTCTTTATTGTTTGTTAGCCCCCACATGAAAGCACGTTTTTAGGATCCTGACACAGAACTTACTTGTCAAGGTCATACAGAGTGTGTGAAATCCGCACGATGACTTCCACTCCTGCCTCACTGGCCAGTTTCTTAATAGCTGCATCTCGTTCCTTCCCAAAGGGTTCTGAATCATATTCAATGGAAAGCTTAGCAATGTTCCATTCCTAAAATAAAAGGATGTAGATCAGACAAACAGATATTAATAAATTATTTTCCTTCATTATAATAGTAAAAGAAATACAATCAGGTAAGATCCTTCTGTTAAGATACATTTTGAATACCATTAATTTGTATTGATTCATCCTTTAATTACTCTGTAGGTCTCTAAAAACTGCTCACATTTACAGCTTATTAAGGTTATCTTACGACCATCTCACAACAGTCAACAGGTGTATTACATGTTATGATATCTATGGAGTTAATGTTGTTCATGGCAATGTTATCTCTCGCAAACGTTTTATCTCAAAGAATACAGGGAAATGGGCTGGCTGGCTGAAAAGTCTAAATCTTAAGAGCGGCGCCTCCGCAGACATCCACAGGAGGCAAGAGAAGACCACAAGAAGGTGAAATCAGAAACTATATCCCAGGACCGGCGAGGGATTACTATTCCATTCAAGAATAACTTATCCTAGATGTCAAATGTATCACTTGATACTTGAATTTGAATAACTATATAACCAGGGCAATATCAGACATTTACATCAAGAATGAAATGAAGGGACCAGAGTGTGCATTCGTCATACACATATCCTTGAATTCAAGAAGTTTTAAGAGTTGATGTTTGGCCATGTATACATATATTGTATTTAATTTATACTTTAACATATTTAATATGTATTGGTCAACCCTGCCATCGGGGGTGGGGGGAGGAGGGGAAAAAATAGAACAAAAGGTTTGGCGATTGTCAACATTGTAAAATTATCCGTGCATATATCTGGTAAATAAAAACTATTAAAATAAAATTTAAAAAATAAAAAAAAATCTTTTTTGGGGAAAAAAAAAAAAGAGTTGAGGGAACATCAGAAGTTGGCGGGTTCCATTTCCAAGAACTCTCATAAATGGTTGCATGGTGGCTGTTGCACTAATTGAACATTTCTAATGACAGGGAACTCCCTCCCCTTTCCCCAAGAGGTCATTTAATTTCTGGGCAGATAAAATCATTAACAAGTCTTTCAGTCAAGTTTCTGAGAGGAAAATCACATCCTTCAGGATCTTTCTGAAGCAGATCTATTCTAAATCACAAGGAGCCAGAGGTACCAGGATAGCCATTTCCTCAAAAGACTGGGAGTTGGGTGTTTCTCTGACATGAGGAGTATATTCTGGCTGTCTTGTACTATCTTGTACTTCAGTACTTGTACTGGGATTAGGCTTTGGAGCAAATGTTCCATCTGGTGTGGGCAAGTGAATCCCCAGGTGTTTCCTAAAGCTTAAGACTGTCTCTATGTATATCTCTGACCTCATATACACATCAGAATTCACACACAGTTGAACAGCAGTAGAAGTAATGACTGTAGTGCTGATGCCTTCCCTCACTTTCACCCTGGGAACCCAGGGTTTGAAAGGACAAACTGAAGAGGTTCCCACCCCCAAAGCTGATTCTATTATTCCCTAAGTATTCATTAAATGTTCACTATGTGCCAGGCACTGCGTCAAGTGCTAGGAATACAAATACAAGTAAAGAGTCAGTTCCTGCCCTCAAGATGCTTACATTCAAATGGGGGAAAGCAGCATAGAAAAGAAAGCTGCAAGAGGATGGGGATGATGGAGGAATCCAGACAAGTGCAGTCAGGTGAAAATGGTTGGCCCAGGTACACTCCCTGATGGAGATTCTGGGAAGGGAGCACCTGCAATGTGCTAAGCCTTGCACTAGGCCCCATATAAATTTGAGGAGCTGTCCAATGGGGGACAGAGGAATGGAGGGTCCTCCTGAGGCACGAATTCCAGGGCAGAAGGGAGTGAAGGGCTTTCTGTAACTCGTGAAGAAGGGCAGAGGTGGCACAGCACATGTTCTCCAGTGAGAGGCTCCTCCTTTCCTGCACTCTCAAACACAGGGCCAAGGAGGACGGGAGTGCTTCTTTGCTACCAATGCTACCCTCACAGTCTCGGCTCTGGGGCCTTCAGCGTTCTGCCCCCTCCTAGTCACAATAATATACCAACCTCTAAACAATCTCCTTTCTTTTTCTATGGTTCAGTAACTGGCTCAGTTTTCCTTTCTTTTCCAATTTTGTTCTTATATTTGGAGACTTCAGATATATGAATAAATACTTAGAGTTCATCAATCACCTCAGGTTTCCTGACTTACATTTTCATTCCATCTCAAGAATGGCCAGAGTCTATTTTTTCTTTTTAAAAAAAATTATTTATTTTAATATGCATTGCTTTATGCATTATGTTATGAGAGAAAAATCAGAGCAAAAGAGAAAAACAATGGAAGAGGGGGGAAAAAACATAGAAAGAAGAAGTGAATCTAGCATGTATTGATTTACATTCAGTCTCCTTGGTTCTTTTTCCAGATGCAGATGGCATTTTCTGTCCAAAGTCTATTGGGATTGCTTTGGATCACTGGACCGCTAAGAACTAAATTTTTCATAGTTGATCATTGTATATTTCTTGCTGTTATTGTGTGCAGTGCATTTCTGTTCTGCATATTTTGCTCAGCATTGGTTCATGTAAATCCTTCCAGAACTAGGAATGGCCACAGTTTAGATCTCACTGATGTCACTTCCATGATTGTAAATTCTGAAATTCCTCCTTCTGATCATACTTTCTTGGCCATCCATCTCTCCCTTTATCTTATATTTCCTAATTCTATTATTTGCCAAACAAGCAATCCACAAATATTTATTAAGGAACTACTATGTATCAAGTACTATGCTCTAATGACTGGAGATGCTCAAAGATGGATGGTCTTCCTCGGGAGGTAGTGGGTACTATCTCCTTAGTGATCTCCCAGAAATAAGAATGAAATCATCCCTGATATCTCAGGGAGCTTATAGTCTCAGGAAATGTTTGCATGTAGGCTAATGTGTCCAATTACAGAGAGGATGGAGAGAACTCAAGTATAAGAAGAAGGGGCCAGCTGGGAAGAGCTGAAATGACATAGCACTTTATATCTGACCCTGGAGGTGATGGGGCATCACTGTGGTTTCCTGAGTAGATGAGTGACAGGTTCAGAACAAAATTTTTTTGCATGTTTTTGCATGGAAGAAGGTCATATTGGGCAGATTGGTCCACAGAAAGCGATTAAAGAGGCAGCCAAGGGCCTGACCCATGAGCCAGGCCTGCCAAGTGGCTATATGAGTAGAGAGAGGAGGCAATGTATGAAAGATGGTATGAGGTGGAAGTGAAATAAGGTCCCCTGACAGACAGGTGGGAGGCAGCATGGGCCAGGAAAGTCGTTACCGCCTCCTTGACTAACATTTCCTCCCAGATCTCAGTGATGATAGCCCAGGACTTTGAACTTGAGAGCTGTGGAGCTATCATTGGCCCACATATCATCAGGCCTGCTTCCAGGCCTGCTTCTGAAGCTATTATTTAGGGGAGAAATTACTGTGGAGAAGAGGGTCCTGTTCCTTACACCTTGTGAAGTTTAGATGATTGATTACTGACTTTGATTAATGAATGATTAGAGTTTTAGTTAATGAAACTAGTCACTATGCATCAGATTAACTGCATCAGTCTTAATAGTAGAGCTTATAACACCCAAAGATGATCCCTTGAGGGAGATAATGAGTGCAGGAGGAGTCAACCTGGGCAGGAGGCTTTGCTCAGCATGGGAATCTCTCCGCACTGAGTGAGTCGGGAGGGTTAGGGTTAGATAGAGTCAGGAGTCATTTAAGGTTGGGTTAGGGTTAGAGTCGGGAGTCAGGAGGCATTTAGGGTTGGGTTAGGGTTAGAGTTGGGAGGCGCATTTAGGGTTAGAGTCGGGAGTTGGGAGGCGCAAATTTAGTGTTAGAGTTGGTAGTCAGGAGACGAATTTAGGGTTAGGGTTGGGTTCGAGTCAGGTTAAGGTGACTTCCCAGAATTGTTACTCAGCTCTGTTTTCTCCATTGCTGTGGGCTCTGGAGAGCCCCTCTTGCTAGTCCCCAAATGATCTGCAGCCCTGCTCTTCAAAGTCATACATTCGTTTGCATCCCTGGACCTCATGTAACCACCAAACTGTTTAAAAAGTTGTCTCTCTGGTCACTGTTTGGGGCCACCAACCTCTGTCATTATCCACTGCTAACTCTCACAAAAAATACATTACACTTGGACTTTTACACCTCAAATCCTCTTTATCACATATTTTTATCATAACAATCACAAGCAACAACTGCTGACCTAGTGTCACCAAAAGACCAATAGGGACAAGAATCCCGGGAATGGCAGCATCCTCATACACGCAGACCACTGGTCTTGCTTCCAATCCAGCTTTCAGACTCTGTCTTTTATTTCATTCTATACTATTTCCAAATTTCATCATTGTCATGGGTTCAAATGAGATATATAAAGTAATGATTACTCAATTACCACTTTTATGTAGATGACTTCCAAATCTATTCTGTTTTTCAAACTACGATTCCATGGAACCAAGGACCTACAGGACATTTTCACCTGGATGCCCCATTAGAATCTCAAAATCAGCATGTCCACTCTTCTTCCTCCACCTTTGTGCTTTCATTACTCTCTCTCATGGTATTGATGCTGCCAGTTCTGAGGTTAGAGTCCAAATGGAGTCAGTCCAGTAGCATTGAGGACAGGAAGAGATTACAGGAGTAATGCAAGCAGATCTGTTCCTCCTTTTATCTAGTTGTTATTCTCTTTCCAATTTCATTTACAAATGCTTTACATCTACAAATGTTTCAGAACAATAAATTTAAACTGGGCTAAGCACCTGCAGACTTGTTTTCCTCTCAACTGTTGCTCTTGTTTTATTTGAGGGAAATCTTTGTTCATTCTCCTATATAATGAGTAAGAGGCTTATGCTCTGGATGGTACTCTCCATTTAAGAAACACGGCTTGCTAAAGCAGTATCCACATGCCTCCAGCTTTCTTGCCACCACCATGTTTCACAATGGTTATTCTTTGTTAAGCGTATGCTTTTACATATTTAAGAAATGTATGTGGGTAAAAGTCTACGTCTTTGTTTTTGTTTGGTTCTCATTTTTGAAAATCAACAATTTGTTTAAATAATTTTGACTGGAGGTATCACAATCAGCTTCAGTATCTGTATCCTTTCTTTTATTTTGGTATGGATCCAGGTGATGACCTATTTGGGTACAAAGTATTAAAATGACAAACGGGAGAATTTAAACTTGGAGGAAGTCACAGCTCGTTTTATAGATCAGGAGTAGACAGGATCAGATACAAAATGAGATTCAGTCCAAAGAGAGAAAAGCCCTCTAGCAAAACGCTATAGAGTAGGAACATGGTGAACACTTGCAGCCTCCAGAGCAGTATTAAATGGTCTAAGACTGGAAATGCCAACTTCTTGTTTAATTAACAAAGACTACTGAAAATAACAGTGCTTGTTATTGGGTGTTTCACTCGATTAGTAAACTGGCAAAGGATAGTCAAATCATATTATTATCAAATCACAGAAATCAGAGATAAAAAAGATTCACGAACCTAAAAATCTATGTCTACATATTTATTAGTGTTTGCTAATATGCTATCAACAAAAGAATTAGTTTTACTAATCTAGACAGAATACATCATATTTCTTATTAGGGAATTTAATACAATGACATGCATGTAAATGTGTGTATATGTGTATGTTTACATATCCATAAGCAAAAAAAAGCCAATTTGTAAACTGGTAGACAGGAGATACCTAACTTGACAAAACACTTTAAAAGTTTAAAACAATTAAATGTATCATATTTTTAAAAAAGCAGTGAATTCAAAAATAATCCCATCAAAGTCTGTTTTAACTCAAATAAAAGAGTTGTTACAGAATACATTGGCCCATGTGTATGTGTATATATATACATACATATATCTATATATCTATATATAGATATAAATATATCTGTATGTATACATGGACAGATTTGTACACTCAAGTGTTTTTAACTTGCATTCTACATGAAACTCTTCAATGTAACTGAGAGAAAAGCAGGGCTCATGAATAGATGCAGTCACAGTCGGACTTTAACAGGGCTAGAATCCTTCCATGAAGGCCATGGAAAAAGGTTGGGAGTGAGGTAGAATGGTGGAAGGCAAATAGGGGAGAAAAACCACCACCAATTCTGATCACATCTTCAGTTTCTCCTTAGCAAGCAACAAGAAAGCCCTTGTGGCCCCATTTAGCACACAACAATAGATCTGTCATCAGTGAGAAGAAAGTTATTTCTCTCCCACTCCCACGCTGGCTTCATGACCAGGAGTTATAGGAACATTAAGGGAAGCAGAGGTTTCTCAGAGAAGCTGAAAACTGTGAACATCAGTTTCATCATTTGTGAAATGAGGATGTGACCCAATTCTAATAATAACAAATTATGCCAATTTGAATAAAACTGACTACTCCAGGACTTATTTTGTGAATAAAGTAAAGCAACTGGATTAGATGACCCCACATTTTATGAATTAAGATTCAATCACACAATTTCCCTTTTGTCCTTGGCTAAAATTCATACACCAAATATATTATTTTCATAGTTGAGAATATTGAATATTAAAACATACCTTGAAAAGTCGAGGAAACACATCTGCTGGCTGGCCACGAATTACAAACAAACGAGAATTTAATTTTCTTAGATTGGCATCAAGATCCTCAAGACACTGTAGCAGAAATCTAAAAAGAAGGAATAAAAAAATTTGTCAAAAAAAAAAAAGTTGTGCTGCATTAAAAGAGATCTAGAAATATGAAATATACCAGAAGCTAACATATTTTCTTCCAAATCATATTCGCTCAAAAATCTGAAAAGCAGAAGCAAATAACATTATGGTAAACTGTGTGCTAGACCTGGAGTCAGAAAGGTCAGTTCAAATCTGGCCTCAGGCACTTACTAGCTCTGTGACTCTAGGTTAGTTATTTTATTTCTCCTGGCCTCAGTTTTCTCATCTGTAATATGAAGATAATAGCTTCTTCCCAGGGTTATCATGGGACTCAAATGAAATATATGTAAAGGGTTTTACAAACCTGGAAGCCTTATATATAGCTTCGCTATTATTATTAAAACGACAATAAAAAAACTCAGAATTATATTGGATTGCTAAAATTTTATGTAAGTGGGAAGATACAGATCAAAAGTTCTCAATACAACATTTAAAGAATTGTCACAATTTTTAAAAAATTTTCAAATTTATTGAGATCTTAGAAACCATCAAATTTCAGATTATATCACTTAAATCTGCTACTCTCCTTGAGTTTTCTTTTCTTTGTTATCAAGAAACAAGGTCCTAATGATAGTGTATATTTAGAAAAGCCAAAGATGTATAGATTGACTGACTTTTGCTTTTTTCTGACATTAGCAAAGAAGACTCTTTTAACTGTATCACAAATGTTTAATTTTTTGACATATAACTTCAGTAAAACAAAGCCCTGAAACATAAAAGGACACTTAGATTTTGGAAGAATGAAACCAGTTTAGACACATGTGTATGGCTCTAGCATTTCTATCAGAAAAGCCTGGTGACCTCCTATTCATGCAAAAGATTCCATATATTTTTCTAGAAAAATTACTTATTACAAAATCTTATCAACTGATGAAATAAGTACTTATTCAGTAAGTATTTGATGGTTATTCTATTCAGAGTATTGGGTGTTTCAGACAATAGCAAAACATTAAACACAATCAGTCCCCACTCTTAAGGGGTCTAGAACTTAATAACAGCTAATATCTATAGACTACTATGTGCTAGGCATTGTGCTAAGACCTTCTTGGAGCCTCACAACCCTACAAGGGTAGGGACCACTATTCCGCATTTTACAAATGAGGAAATGGGGGCAAACAAAAGTGTAAGTGACCTGCTCAGGTGACATGGCTAATACATATCTGATCTCAGATCTTCCAGATTCCAGACATGGCAATCTCTCCACTGAGACAGTTTCCCCTAAACTAGAAAAACAAGCCTAATACCCAAGAACTAAGTAGAGAACAAGTGAATATTATTCAGAAGAGGAGTTCAGAGAAGGCTGCCTATATAAGGCAGGTCTGTAGGAGCTTTAGACAAAATATTACTGGAGCTGCTACACTTAAGGTTTCTTTGTAGCCTGCAGGTAACGATGGAAAATGGTGACCTTATTCACTGTATCTGCATTTGTGAAAACATGAGGCATTCAACTAATGATAAGTATTAAAAACTTTGGAATAAATGGATCTTTCCTTATATATTATACTCTCTCTCAAACTAAGAGCTAGCACCAACTACATGGAAAAATGTTCTAGACCTTTTCAACAAGACCTGTAGAAAAGCAAAGGCATTATTTCCTATATTGTGATTGAATTCATGAATTCAAGGATATAGATACTTTTCAAAAGAGGAAATTCCTTCTAGCAATCCACTTCTCCCAATGTATCTTGGGATCGAGTTCCCCAATTTCATTGATTTTATTTCCTTTCCCTAGTCTCTGAACTTGATCTTAAGGCTGTTAGGAGATTGTTCTCTCCAGTCCCCTTTGAAACCAATTCCCTACAATATACATGTGTCTGAGGATATGTGTTTCCTTATTCTGATTTGGAAGCTGTCTTAAGAGGGGTCAGCAAATCTGTCTTTGAAGAAGCAGGCATGCTCAAATACAAATGAACATATTAGATACACTCACCGTTTCATTCTGCTCATTCTGCATTTTTTTCCCCTTAAAAGAGCACTTAAAAATACCTTTGACCTCATGTTTCATTCATCTTTTCTCCCATAGGATGTGTAGGGGATATCCTAAACCTTATATCACACTTCTGGGAGAAAGGGATGCATGCTTTTAATATAGCAACATCAAAGCATCTACCTTTATATAATTATTCATAACCAAGTTTAACTACTGGCAGTAAAACATGGTAATAAATAAATACTCATTAAAGAGTAACCTTTACTTGTTTGGTAGTAACATTTTTAATGACCTTGAAGCAAATAATCCAAGAGTTAAAAAGTGAAATGATCACTAAATTGGCTTACTGAATTATCCTCCAAAGTATTAACTAGTAAGAGCAGGCCAGTGCTGGCACTTCTTTTTGGCTATCATTAATTGATGTATCTTTTATCACCAAAGTTGTCACACAAATAGGTGGTTCTAGTATCCTTAGAAAAAGGCAAGGATGTATAATGAAAGAATAAATTTTAAAAAAGGGAAACTTTAAGAAGGAAAAGGGGAACAGAAAAAGACCAGGATTAATGGGCCACTGTGGCTTCCTGCTGGTAATGGCCAAATGAGGATCTTCACCACCTTCACAAACACTTTAATACTCAGCACTTCTGTATAGCAAGCAAATGGGTAGAAAGAAAGGTTACAATGGAAGTAGCTTCACAGCTTTAGAATGCTCTGTGTTTGGTCCCACTCAACACACACCTGAGGGACCGCAGCTGGTGTCCACCTGGAAGAAAAGGCCAGCAGTGGAAGAAGTACCAAGAATGAGATCAGTCTGGGGGAGCCAAAGGCAGGCCACCTATTACTGAGCATGTGTTTGCATCACAAGGGCAGAAGAAATCTTAGCACCTGTACCAAAAGGCCAGAAGCCCACAGGAATCTCCCCATTTGATGTCAAATATCTCCTTCTTTAAAACACATTCGCAAACAATGTTAAGTTTTGCATCTTACATTTCATTACAGCAAGTAACGAAGTCTCAAGCCCCATTTTCCTTGTCCTGAATCTTCTTTAAGTGATGACTTTTAAAACAGAATTAAGGAGAGAACTACAATGATCAATTTGGTCGTTACTTTTCTTTATGACAATTATCCCATCTGGTAGTTGGAGACATGAGGCTGATCAGTGGAAAGACCAGGCCTGAGTAGCGGCTTGGAAGCCAATTGCATGAACACAGAACCAGGTAAGATCACTACCGAGAGAAAAGAAGGGAAATGTCAGTTTGGACTAAAAGGGGCTAGGGTAGCTTTGTAGAGATGCCCACAATTAGGGAGAAGGAAGTCCAAGCAGCAAAGGAATGAAACAGAGATGTTATGGTCAGGAAAATGAAGGGAGAATCAGGAAGGAAAAGGGTGGGCTGAGGAAGGTGAGTGTTTCAGCAGAAAGAATGGAGAAGAGGCCACAGAAAGAGGCTATAAAGAAGCTATATATGGACAGGCAGCATGGTCTTTTGGAGTCAGCAGAGCTCGGCTTCAGTTTCAGGCCCCAGTCTATATTGGCAGAGAAGTTCCTCACTGCAAGTTCTTTATACCAGTTGAATCACAAGTCTGGCCCAATAAACTAAATCCAAAGTCCGTCACTGTTACATTAGACCTTTTGGAGAACGATGGGCTGGACAAAGCCCCAGTGAATGGAGGAGTGGCCCGGACGGATGGCTAGGAAGTGGAAGTCTACAGTGTTAGCCCTTGGGAGGAGACACTGGGAACTCTGATTAAAGAAGGCACCATTGAGGTCAAACTGACTCTTAGGGAAGGAGTCAGCTTTTCTCTTCAGCTCCTACCTTCTGGCAGTCTCTGACCTGACTCCTCCAGACACGGCCCTACTGGCCATCCTTTCCAACACTGGCTGTACTTTCCCTACTTCCTCTCTGATCACTGGGGGAGGGGGCATTTGGAACACTTCTTGCTTCTCAGTCTCTTCTGGTTCTCCTCTTATCCATAACACTCAATAGCCTCTCCTTGGAAGACCAAGCAACCCACATACTGTGTCCCCCACCAAAATCCTGGAAGCCACTCTCTATATACCTCAGAGATACCCTCCCCCTTCTTCTCTCCTTCCTTCCTTCCCTTTCCTCCCTCACCAAACTCAATGATCTTTCCTCCCCAGTGCCTGCCCTCCTCCTGGGGAGCTCCAACACACACATTCCCTCCCAAACTTCTCATGATCTACTCTTCCTACCTCAGCCACAAAAATGATTATACCCATAGATCCTCTACAAATACACCATGAAGCTCTGAAATTCCCTTATTTGACCAGGCTTTTATCTGGAACCTTCCCACCTCCACCTCGGCCTCTTTTTACCAACTGCTACTCTTTGTCCACATGAGCAGTGAGGTATGCTGGGAGTCAGGAAGATTCGTCTTGCTGAGTTCGAATCTGACCTCGGATATTAGCTCTGTGACCCAAGACAAGTCATTTAACCTTGGCTGTCTCAGTTTCCTCCTCTGTAAAATGAGCTAGAAGGAAATGGCCAACCACTGTGGCGTTTTTGGCAAGAAAACCCCATATGGGGAGACAGAAAGTTGGATACAAGTGAAAAATGACAGCACAACTTTATTTACATGACCACTTCCGGTCCCTTTACCTCAGTTCTCTCCCAGGCCATCCCTGCTCTAGTTACTTTCTCTTCTTTTCATCTTGATCCCTTGGCTTATCAGTTTAGCTTGACACTGCCCTCTTCTCTAGAATCTTTGCCACCCTTATTATCACCAGCTATGCCCTGCCAAGTCTCAGTCTTGAGTCATTCCCACCACCTCAGCTTCTATATACATGTGGCTGAAATAAGGTGGGGAAAATGATACCGCCAATCTGACTAGATCTTCTACAAATTTATGTTGCATCACCTCAAGTGGGCTCTCACTGCTGTTTTGGCAATCTTATCAACTCACTTATCCCATTCCCCATGATGACTTCCAAATCTCCCCATCCTTCTTCAAACTTTCCACCTTACCTCCCATTTTACAAAAAACTGAGGCATTTGCTCTTTTCTCTCCCTTTCTTCATCTCACATCAGGCACCTTCTGCTACTTTCTCCTCCTTTACCCCTGTCTTCCATAAAGATAGCCCTACTACTACTACTCCCAAAAGAGATTAGAAAACTCAAAAGAACACACCTATATACACAAAAATACTATGATAGGGGCAGCTAGGTGGCGAAGTGGATAGAGCACCAGCCCTGAAGTCAGGAGGACCTGAGTTCAAATTTAACCTCAGACATTTAACACTTCCTAGCTGTGTGACCCTGGGCAAGTCACTTAACCCCAATTGCCTAAGGGGGGAAAAAACAAAAAAAACATTGTGTTATGTGATTATGATGGAATACTATTGTACTATAAGAAGTGATGAGCAGTAGTCTCATTCTAGAAATATTTATATGAGCTTATGAAAAGTGAAATGTATTGTGTAAAAAGTAATAGTAAGATAGTTGGCTGTGAATGACTTTGCTATTCTCAGCAATACAATGATCTAAGGCAACTCTGAAAGACTTAGGATGAAAACTGCTACCCCCATTTCCAAAGAACTACTGCTGTTTGAATACAGACAAAAGCATACTTTTTTTTTTTTTTTTTTTTTTTTTTTTTTGGTGTCTATGTTTTCTTTCACAAGAGACTATTATGGAAATGTTTGCATGAATGCACATGTATAAACAGTATCAAATTGCTTGCCTTCTCAATGCAGGGGAGGAAGGGAGAGAATTTGGAATTCAAAGTTTAAAAACATGTTAAAATTGTTTTTATAGTAATCGGGGAAAAATAAAATACTAAATAAATTTAATTTAAAAAAAGAGGGGGCCCTACCCAACAAGTGGTGTCACCATTCTATCCTGTCTCCTCTAACCTCTTCACTCCTTACTTATTCCTATATTCTGGATATTCTCTAGATACTCTAGATATCTTGGCATCCTTGCCTCACCCCCAAGATGATTCTCCTATCCTGGCTAACTACCCTTCTTTTTCTCTTCTTCCCAGAGAGAAGGCCTCTTCTCTTTTTCTTCTTAAGCCCTGTCTGGTAATCTGGATTCTGACCTTCTGCTCTCTCCAAAGATGCCAATGAGCCCCGAACTGCCAAAGCCAGTGACCTTTTCTCATCCTCATTCTTCCGGATCTCTGTGGTCTTGGACCTTCTCCTTCATCCTCTTCTCCTAAGTTTAACTCTCTCCTGGTTCTCCTCCTCTTCCCTGGGAGGCCATTCCTCCCCAGTCTCTGGCCTGCGTCCTCTTTCCTTCAGGGATCTCACTGAGGGATCTCACTGACCACCACTGATTCTGATTCTCAAATCCACTCATTCAGTGTTAAGTTTTCTGCCAAGCTCCAGTCTCACTTCTCTGGCAGAATTTCAGGCAT
This sequence comes from Sminthopsis crassicaudata, assembly GCF_048593235.1. Taxonomy (NCBI): domain Eukaryota; kingdom Metazoa; phylum Chordata; class Mammalia; order Dasyuromorphia; family Dasyuridae; genus Sminthopsis; species Sminthopsis crassicaudata. The sequence continues at coordinate 293,419,169 of NC_133621.1, forward strand.
CAATGGGTGGCCAATGGACATTGTAAACATGTCCTCCATCCTCTCTCCCCTTGGCTAAATCATTCTCTCTTCCAAACATCTCTGCTACTGTCAGGTGCTGCTGTGTACCCCTCTCCAGGTGCGTGGTCTCGGTTATTATCCTAACCCATCTCTCCTCCCCACGTATGAGACCAGTTGCCAAGTCTTGTTCTTTCCATCTATACCTATCTTTTGCATGAGTCCTTCTCTATACTCACACAGCTGGTCACTCAGGCCTAGGCCCTCTCACTCAGAAGAGAGTTTAGGAATAGCTTCCTAAGGAGTCTCCTTGCCTCTCATCTCTCCCCACTTAACTCTGTCCTTCACACACTTAGGCCAAAGTGATTTTTCCATAAGCACACATCTGGGTTTTCTTACTCATAACAGCTTCAGCAGCCAGCCATATTGCTGCTAGGGTTTCCCATAGACCACCAAGTGTTCAAAGCCCTACCTCACCCGGTCCCTATCCTCTTTCCAGCCTCATCAGTCACTGACCCCTCTTCCCACACTTATCTTTCCAAACTGGCCATCTGCCCGGTGTTCCTCATGCATTTCCATTTTCGTCTCACCTTTTCACTCCTTTCTCACATCTGCCTCCTAGACTCTCTCCATAGACTCCTATAAGCACCACCCCAAGAAGCTAGTTTGGATCCCCCCAAATACGAGGACTCTCTCTCTTCCCAAATCCTTCTCTGTGCTATCCCTGTACCTTCACACCCAGTACCGTGCCTGGTCCTGGGAGGCACTTAATCAATACTGCTGACTGATTCTCCTTATCTCCACACATCTGCTGACATTCCCATTAGAATAGAACATCCTACACAGTAGGGATGCTTTGTATCATATATTCCTACTACTGCCTAGCACATAATAGGATTTGATTGAGTTTCTCTTCCCAGACAGATTACATAGATATCCTTAGCTAGCTTCTCTCCTCACAGAAAACATGATCCTGGGCTGGATTTTCCAGGGACAAATTATATGATCACCATATTGTGATACAAGATAGGCCAATAAATCCAAGAAAGGAACAAAAAGATTTCAACGGTATTTTTCTTATGGGTAAATTTACAAAGTGTTAGATGGAGGAGGACAAAGTTGCTCTCCCATCCTACTCAGATTTACAACAATCCTTAATATCGCTGTGTTTCCTCTGTGTCTCTCTGTGTGTGTTTCTCTTTCTCTGACACACACACATATGCACACGTATCTCAATAAGATTTATTCATTCCCTTTACCATGCCAGGCACTGGGAATGGAAAGATGGTAAGAAAACAGCCTCTACCTTCCAGGAGCTTAGTATGTTCTATTTTGGGGGGAACAGGGACACAAACATATCCAGAGGGAGACACTGGCTGTCTTTCTGTATTGGAAGGGCTTGGAAGAAGACCAGTGAAGAAAAAGTGCCACAGAGCCATTTTGGTCTTGACAAGTAAAGGAAAGGAATAAATACTTATATAATACATACTATGTGTGCATCATACTAAGCACTTTTTACAAATATCTCATTTTATCCTCACACAGGCATTGGGAGGTGGGTATTGCTATTTATAGTTGAGGAAACTGAGGCAAACAAGGTAAGTGACCTAAAGCTAGAAAGCATCTGAGGCTGCAATTAAACTCAGCTCTTTTCCTCTCAAGAGATAAGATCTTCACCCTTGGATGGCCTTCGAACAGAGGTTGCCGAATGCTAGAGGGGTTGTTATCCTTTTCGTGTGGGGCTGCCGTGGTCTCTTACAACTCTCAAACTTTGTGACTGGATATGGGAGGAGGACACATATATAAGGAAGAGGGATCCCAAAGATGCCTTGAATGGATACCAATGCCTCAACCTTGGGTGCCTGGAAGTATGATAATGTCTGCAACAGTATAAAGAAATTAGATAGAGGAGTGATGTTAAAGGGTGAGACCTATGCAACACTTGGTTCAGTGAGACCAAGGAGTAAAAATGCTCTCTTAATTCAAAGCCATTCATACATATATGAATGTTGAAGTTTGTGGGTAAGAGTTTTTCTTTAGTATTCTATTTTAATTTTTAAAGTAAAATAAATTAGATCCTCATAATTTAAATTTATAATTTCATGATATTTAAGTTTAGTTCATTTATCAATTTAGTAACATTATAGCAAAGTTTACAATATGATGTCATCTTTAGATTCTTGTTAGAGTCATTGAACTAAGGTTCAAAATTTATCCTATTAATTTTTTTTCTCTCAATAGTCATCACAGGTGAATTTTCATAAAATCTCAAACCTAAATTCCCAAAGCTTACAACATTCTCATTCAACCAGAATATGAATTAAATACTAATGGAAATGAAGTCTTTTTTTAAATAAAAAAAAAATTTTTTTTTTAAATGAAATAAAGCTAGTTAATTATAACACCCAACAAAAAGCTAAGCATTAATGGAGAAGAGCTTTTCTTTTCACTCAAACTTTAGGGCTCAGTTTTATTACCCTCTCAGAAATTATGACTTTTATATAATTCAATGCATATCTGACCTTGATCAAATCTCTACTTCAAATGGGTGCACACACTTGGACATCTTCCAATTTCGCTTAGATATCACATCTTCTCCCAAAGTTTGTTCGAGTGTTATCTTCATGTGAGACAGAGCTGGTTTTTAAATAGGCCACTTGATAGTATACACTACAATACATGGCCTGACATAAGAGCCCTATTTCTGTGGAAGCACAATTCTCATACTACTTAATGATATTGTGTGACTGTACCAATTTTAAAGCAGTCTGATGAGGTCAGGATAAAAAAAAAAATTGATCTATTTCCTTAAAATACCCCCAACATCCCTGAGTCCCTTCTTTCTAACTGTCCCCCACCCTCTCCAACCTCAACATAAATATTGCTATTAGGAAAAAACTACACAAGGCTGGCTTCCTTATACAATTTCCAAAAGAACATTTCAATATGAATCAACAGAAATAGTTTCTTAAAGTAGGTCGTTGCTCTAGCAACCAGTGGGCGGCTTGGTTTATTCCCCGTCACAATGACCTACTTTCTCCCTTGTGCTAGAACAGCTTTATGTAACTAGAATTTTTAGTTCTGTCTATAAAAGTCAATAAAAGATAATGGCAAGTTACAACATAATCCTATCACTGCTAAAAACAAGGTATTAAGAAGAAGCATGTATTGTACCAGAATAAAACCATATGGCTCCATGATTTAGTTTATAATTAATTCAGTAATGAAAACTATACTTAGGTTATCTAAAACAAAACAATTACTGGTGACCTTGAGAGAGCTGCTCGTAAAAAAAATCTTTCTCCAAAATGTTTCTTCCTTCATCTTGTCTGAAGTGAAAGATGACAATTTAAATTACTCTCCATGTGGGGAATCTTAAAAAAAAAAAAAAATTACACAAAAGAAAGTGAACTTAGAGAAAAGTCTCCATTCACAGGCTAACGTAGAAACTAAAAAAAGATAAAACTCTGAAATGATGGCCAGCAATTATACTCCATGAAGATGTACACTATCACTAAGTCATTTCTATTGGCCTGTTGATCCACATCTCTTCCTATGGATGATCGTTTGCTTGAGTTCTCAGGCTCTGTGGGGCAACTCTTTCACTATGGTGTCTGAGCAATGGCAAATTACACGTGTTATAATTCAGAGGAGTCCCGCCAGGGACTCAAAGCTCGGTCATGTTCAGCCACTGCATTTCTGGCATACTGAGTTTCTGATTTTTAAAATATCTACAATCAATACTTAGGACATATACCAGAGTTTTTTCTCTTGACAAATTTGCAGTCTTGCAGGCACAATATATCAGGGACTCCCAATATGATAAGGCAGACAGTACCTGGTGTCAAAAGCAAGGCTCCAACGAAGGGCTGATGGAAATGGATGAGAGATGGAAATGGATGAGAGGAAGGGAAGGGGTTTCTAGTTGGACCTCAACAAGATCCAGGAAGAAGTCATCCCAGGAAGAACAGCCAGCCAGAGCAAGGCAGGCTAATGGGAAAGTTCAGGCCTGTCTTAGGAAGTGAAAAGTTATCTAGGAAACACAAGGAAAGCGGGAGAAGCTAAGGCTGAAAAGATGGCTCCTTTATTAGGGCATTCTCAGAGAACTCAGAAAGTGAACTCCATCCTCCAAGCCATACAATGTTAAGATTAATCTGGCAACCGCAGAATATAGATTGGAGAATAGAGTTAAACAGGTGAGAAGGGTCAGAAAAGGACTGCAGTATTTAAGGAGCGGTAATGGGCTTGGAAGCACAGTGATCAGACAGAGGAGTATTTGTCAAGGTCTGGATCCTGAAGGGAAGAGAGACTTTCAAGTTTCATGACAGTGATAGGAGGACCCTGGGACCATTAACAGAAATAAGAGAACCAAAAGGAGAAGAAATTTGGGGAAGATAGTGAGTATGGTTTGGACATGTTGGGAAGATGGACTTAACAGAACAATATGAAATATATCGATTCAACTGTTTATTTTTTATTTTCTTTTCCTCTTAATTATTTTCTGTTTTGTGTTTTTCTTTCAATTCAAATAACATTTATTAAGCATTCATTATGTGGTAAGGTGATAAACTATCTTCAGGGATTTAAAAAAAAAAAAGAAGTTTTTGCCCTCAAGGTGGTTCTATTCACAGGGGCATGGAGTTAATATGTACAAAAATAAATAAAAAGGAGGTAATTTGGGGAGAGACCAGTTGTCAGGAAAGACTAAGTACATAGATAGGCACTTGAGCTAAACCTGGAAGGAAGGCTTCTAAAAGGCACAGATATCGAAGGACTAGTGAATTTGGCTAGAATATAGAGAGTGTGAAGGGAATTATTGTGAAATAACAAGGAAAAGCAGGCTGGAGCCAGATTAGAGGAATCTAAAGTCCCAGCTAAGTTTGTACTTTCTCTCTGAGATAATAGGGAGCACCTGAAGCTTCTTGGGTTGGGGGAGAGTGACCCAGTTAAACTTGAGTCTTAGGAAGATTACTTTATGGAAGATGCTGACATTTTAAAAGGGGGCAGAAGGGATGAGAAATTGCTATATATGGAATCCACCATCATTTATTTTTTTCATTCAGGCATTATTCAGAAAGTCTTTTTTTTTTTTTTGTCTCCATATAGATCTGAATATTGTAATATTTTCTTTACAAATTTTTATTAAAAACCAAAATAAAAAAATCCCAAATTTTTATTTACTACATTGTGATTTGTAAATGTAACATTTAATTAGCAGTACATTAAAATCTGCAGTGTCTTATTTATTCTATTAGTAAGGTTAATGCAAACTTGTACTATTACTGATTTTCTATCAAATTTTTTTTAGCAGTTCAGTTAACTTTTCCTTTAAAAACTGAATTCTACAGGAAGCTATAATGTATAATAATCAACTGGGAATGACTTAGCTATTCTCAGCATTACAATGATCCAAGACAATTCCAAAGGACTTACTACTGTTATCATCTCCTGAGAAAGGATTAATGAATCTGAATGTAGATCAAAGTAGACTTTTTTCCTTTCTTTATTTTTCTTGCTTCTTTGATCTGTTTTTTTTTTTTTTTCCAACACGGCTAATACAGAAATATATTTTGAATGCTTGCACATGTATAAACTTAGCAAATTGCTTGCCTTCTTAAGGAAGACAGAAGGAAGGGAGGAAAGGGATTTGGAACTTAAAACTTCTACAAAACAAATGTTAAAAATTGTTTTTATATGTAGTTGAGAAAAAAATAAGTATTAAAAATTATGTTTCTGGGCAATTAGGTATAGAGTTATTTTAGCCTACCTTATTTTAAAACTAGATACTTACTTTGGCATTAAGTGTTTTTCCAATGTATTAATGGATTGTTTTCTTTCTTTCTTGTCCAGAAGGAATACAATTTTCCATTTCCAAGTCTTACACAAAAATCCCTATCTTTTATACTATCAACTTTTATAGAATTTCAAAATTGTTAGGCTATCTAGTCTAAGACGTTGTAACCTAGAGTCTGCCAACTTGGTTGCTTAAAAAAAAAAAAGCACAAAAACAAAAACTTGATAACTATAATTGTATTTCAGCATAAGTGTTTTCCTTTGTAATTTTTAAAAGCAATTTTATTTTTTATTTTTGTGATCTGATTTGATTTTAAGCAATTAGAAACATCCTAGGCTTCACCTGCCTACTTGCCAAGAGGGCCAGGCCATAGAGGGGAGACACCTTGGGCCAGCTATGTCTGTGCCTGAGCAAGAATTGCTGCCCCAACAATCCCTGTCTGCCAGACTTTGTTTGAATGCCTCTCTAGAGTGGGAGCCCAGCACTTCTAAGGCAGCCAATTCCTCTTTTTGGATATCTCAAATTCTTAGAAAGATTTTCCTTATAAGTTGAAATTTTCCCTCCCCACCATTTCTACTCACTGCTCCATGTTGTGCTCTGGTGTTAAGCAAAGTCCTCCTAATTCCTCTTTCATAGAACAGACCATTGTCCATTCCTTCCCCTCACTCCTAGCCCGGCCTTTTCTGGACACCAGGTACCATATCTCCATACCTCTACCCTGTGGTACCTAGAACTGAACGCAGAGTTCCAGATGAAGGGCTAAGCAGGGCCCAGGACAGAGGGGCTGTGGCCTTCTACATTGGATGCTGACTCTTTCTTGCACGTTCTCTATGGAGGATGGTGCTGTACTTCTTGGCTTCCTCATGTCCCAGAGGACTAGCTCATAGTGAGCTCAAAGTCCCGTAAAATTGTCAGAGCTTTCTCAGAAGAGCTACTACCTAGCCATGCTTCCCCAAAAAAGTTAAAAAAACTCAATTCTTAAGTACAGGGATAAAAGGAAAATCTTGAATACAGACTAGCAGAGGGCTGAACTCCTCTTAGGTCACAAGAAGGCATAAGGAGGAATTAAAAAAAAAAAGGGCAATGGCCCCAGATCTGGCCTCCACCTTCTAGGCAGGGCTCTGAACACTGGCCTGGGAGAGCCAGGTTCATCACCCAATCTCAATTCAGATCCTAGTGGAGTCGCTGGGTAATTACATCTCTAAGGGCTAGGTGAGCAAAGTACTCCACAAACATTAAGCACTTTAAAGGTGGGAACAGAGATAACTAAACCATAAACCAGCACATTTCAGTTCAGCAGAAATCTCTCTAAGAGGGAGCAAGAGTGGTCCGGCATGGAAGAGAGCGTCTAGGAGTTCTGGCGGAAGGGAGGGAAAGGAGGAGTTTGGGTCACAACTTTCCCCACAAGAAGCAATTTCTTTGCCATGATGGCGGCCACCAAACCTTAATCACTGAACCGGTGAGCTCAGTCAAAATGAGACTTTAGTGTAGAAAAGCCAAGCTCTCCCATTGCATGGGACCATGTCCACCTCAATCCAGTCCCTGGGCCCAGAGACTCCGGAGGGGAAAGCGGGCGGGTCACCTTATCCGGCCCCCCAATTCCCAGCATGTCATGGTCTCACCTCCCTGATGTCAGGGTCCTCTCCAGAGGGAAGAACAAACGACAGCTTTCTCCCCAGAAATGAATCGAGCCCGCTTATGACTTGAAGAGTTCCTCTGGTCAAAAATTAACTGGATTCCCATCTCAGAGACACACTAGGTCCTTTCTATTGCTATCTAACCCCTGTTCCACCAGACCAGGATCTCTTGTCTTCCCCAGCACAACACGAGCCAGGGTCAGGCACCAGTGAAATCAAGGGATGGGAAAAATTGTAGTGAGGCTTTTAAACAATCCCCCAGGTTTTCCTGTCTTTCCTCACTCACATTTGATGCCTGTGGGGGGGGGAGCATCCCCAGAAGGTTATTTCTGTTCTAAAAACCATGTTTTAAAAACTTCAGAATTCATGGTCCATATTCTTCTAGAAGACTCTATGGAAATCTTTGAAAATTGACATGTCATCACCCCTTGTGTAAGTTCCAGATTCATCAAGTGTGTGGATGCAGCGCAATACGCCTGACCTTTACCAGCATATCAGGTAACGGCCAGAGCTGCCGTAGAGGAGAATTCTGTGTAACTTAGGCCTCCCTGATCCCAATAGTACACAAAGATATTTATTTATAATCTCTCCTTCTTACGAGTCCCTATTTTTAAAGCACCCTGTATTATGACACCACCAGGCTAAAAATCAAATAAAACATCTACTTTTAGGTCTCAGGATTTATAGGGAACCCAACAAGGTCAGTCTGACATGTGTACAACAACGTGCTGCAGTCCCTGTGACTCACGGTGGTCATGGGGAGCTTCTTCATGCCTTTTAGACAATGGCCTACCTCTCATCAATCCCCTGCAACAATCTGAAGACAATTATTGGGTTTCACTTCTTGAACCAGGACAAAATGTATCTGACTATCAAAGATAGTGGCTTTCTTCAGGGAAAAGTCTTTGGCTTGCTAACAACAAAAAAGTCATTGCCATACCAAAACTATGACCCACAGAACTGAAGCTGGTGGTCTCCTTCATTGCATCCTCTCCATCATCCTCCATCTCAGCCAATTCCCCCCACAGACAAAAGTCCCATCCCTGCTGACATCATCATCTTTGCACCAACAGAGTTTTCTTATTTAAAATTGTTTGTTCTTAGGATTCTTTGGCAGTCATACATAGGTCCCATGAGCTCTCCAGAAACTATCCATTTCTATGATGCTCCATATAGGTTTTTAAAATTGTTAAGGTAGCTGCTGGGCTACCTGGACATCCATGCTAGTAGTAATATACAGCTATTTAAAGTTCTTAAGAGTTCTCTCTATATATATTATCTCATGTGATCATTACAACCCATCCTGGGAGGGAGGTGCTATTACTATGTCTATTTTATTTTTTAATAACTTTTTATTTTCAAAATATGTGCAAAGATAGGTTTTCAACATTCAGCCCCACAAAACCCTGTGTTCCAATTTCCTCTCTCTCCCTTCCCTTCACCCCTTCAGACAGCAAGTAATCCAATGTGTAAATATGTGCAATTCTTCTATACATGTTTCCACAATTATGCTGCACAAGAAAAATCAGATCAAAAAGGAAAAAAAGGAAAAAAGGAAAAAAAAAAAAAGCAAACAACAACAACAAAAAAAGGTGAAATCATTATGTTGAGATCACACTCTGTGTCCACAGTCTGGGTGCAGATGGCTCTCTCCATCACAATTCTATTGAAATTGCCTGAATGTCATTGTTGAAAAAAGCCACATCCATTAAAATTGACAATATAATCTTGCTGTTACTGTGTACAATGTTCTCCTGTTTCTGATCACTTAACTTAACATCAATTCCTGTAGGTCTCTCCAGGCCTCTCTAAAATCATCCTGCTGATTGTTTCTTATAGAACAATAATATTCCGTAGCATTCATACACCATAACTTATTCAGCCATTCCCCAACTGATGGGCATCCAAACAGTTTTCAGTTCCTTGCTACTACAAAAAGGGCTGCCACAAACATTTTTACACATGTGGGTCCCTTTCTCTCCTTTATGATCTCTTTGGGATACAGACCCAGTAGAGACACTGATGATAAAAGGGATGCACAGTTTGACAGCCCTTTGGGCATTATTTTATATTGTTCTCCAGAATGGTTGGATCTATCTCCATTTTACAGGTGAGGAAACTGAGGCAGAGTTAAGTGACTTGACCTGGGTCACATAGCTAGGAGGTGTCTTAGCCTGGATTTGAGGTCTTCCAGACTCTGGGCCCAGCATTTTATCTATGCTGCCATCAGGGTGTCCTGGAGGCTTCTTCAAATAGCTCTTCCCCTTTTTATCTTTTTTTTTGGAATGGCTTGCTGGTGTCTTCAAAATTTATTAACTTTCTCATCACGATTGGGCTGACTTCCTCTGTAGAATTTTGGATCACAGCATCCTTCCTGTTCTTTATCCAAACCTTTTAAATCTACTCTCCTCCAATTCCGGGTACAAGATAATGTGGTTTTGCCCCAGTATGTCACTTTCCCAAGATGCCCATGAATACATACATATTCACTGGATTCTTCCCTAGGTTTTACTGTACAAGGTTGTCAATCCTAGGGTTCTCTGCTGGCCCACACTGCTATTCAACATAAGCTCCTAAGAGAGACACATTTTTCCAGTGTCCCCATTAGTGAATTTCCCACAAAGCTGGATTGCCTTCCTCTCAGGCCAAAACTACATAGTCACCTCTCTTGCCCACAATTTTTACTTTTGACATAGTAGAAAACATTCTAGGTTATATGACTAAACCTGGAATCTATCTGTGTTTGCATAGCACTCTGTTAGGTGATATTTTTTAATTAGTGATTTTTAGGTGAGTGCTTGGATAGCATGTTTACATTGCTCAGACTGAGCTGCCAATTTCTCTAATAATCTTATTTTTTTCTGCTTTTTAAAATTAATTGTTTTATTTTGTTTTCTGGTTATGAATGTATATTAATTTTTAAAATACATATTTCTTTATGAAACAAGTTGGGAGAGAAAAATCAGAACAAAAGGAAAAAACAGAAAATAGAAGTGAAAGTAACATGTACTTATTAACATTCATTCTCCACAGTTCTTTTTCTGGATGTATATGGTGTTTTCTATCTAATGTTCATTGGGATTGCCTTAGATCACTGAATCACTGAGAAGAATCAAGTTTTTCTTAACTGATCATTGTAGTGTTGCTATTATGTACAATGTATTCCTGGTTCTGCCTGTTTTGATCAACATCAGTTCATGTAAATCTTTCTAGAAGTTTCTCAAATCAGCTTGTTCATCATTTTTTATAAACAATAATATTCCATTACCTTCATATACCACAACTTGTTCAACCATTCCCCAATTGACGGATATCTACCTATTTTCAAACTCTTCGTCACCATAAAAAGAGCTGCTGCAAACATTTTTGCATATGTGGGTCCTTTTTCCTTTATGATTTCTTTGGGATACAGAGCCAGAATGGCATTTCTGGATCAAAGGGTACATGCACAACTTAATAGCCCTTTGGGCATAGTTCCAAATTACTCTCCATAATGATTAGATAATTTCGCAACTCCTTACTTTCTTTCTGTTTCAGAGTGTCTTCGTGTTGCTGAGAATTAAATCCAAAACAGATTTTCTCATTTTTTAGATTCTATTAGCTCTGCTGCTTTCAGTCAAGAAAGCTTCAGCAGATTTCTAGATAACTTTCTTCCCCCATCATTACTGTATTATAGCTTTAGTCCAATCTTGTGATCAGACTACCAAACTTATTTAATTCCTTCTTCTACTTAGGTGTTCCATTGTTCAACTCCCAATATTGCCTTTGGTTCTTCCTTGACATTCTTGAACAAATAAATGCTCTTAACTCTCAAAGTTCCTTAGAATTCTTCTCAAGAATGTCTCTTCTTAAAACAGAATGCTACCCTATCCCATATTCTCCTTTACCTACTTTGTTCCTTCCACAGCTAAGTTCTATTGATAACACTGAGGTCAAATTTGCCTTGAGTCAGGTTCCCCCTTTTATATTGATTTTTACTCCTACTTTGAGCATCTGTATACTTAAAGACATGACATTACTTTTTTCTTGAATTCTGCCATTTATAAATGAGGTAACTCTACTGCTTTTTATGCTGTACCTACCTCATGGTTTCTAGCTTAATCTATTTAGACAAATAGCTTCCCCTGCAAGTCTTCAGGTAAATACATTTTCATTAGCCTTCCTTATGTACTTATTCTTATATTCATTTACATTCCCTTTTTAGACACCACATTTTGAACTGGCTTTTGGTTCCCAAATCTCTCTCTTTATGCACTGAGAGTAAAGACAATACCACCTAGACCTCCAATCCCTAGCAAAACTTAAAACTTCCTTCTAGCATTATCATCTGCTATCACAAGTGGATCACGGCCATCAGGTCTGACAAGTCTTGGAAAGCTCTCAGCCATATGCAGAGATGTGCCACAGGAAGGCAATATACACAGCAGGGTTCAAGTATAGGTTTCTCTGGAGCCTACGGCTACCAATCCTTTCACTCATTCAGCCATTAAGGGGGCCTAAACTAGGAAGACTAAGGGTTTAGGGAACTCTGAAATCTGAAGTACTAATAATAAGAATCAAAATAGACCTGGACTAATTATTAGATACAGGAGTGTAAATGAAAAGTAGCTACTACAAGAAGATAAAATTGCAGACAACATGGAAAATATTCTGGAATATTGGGGAAGGAAAACGTCCAAGTAATGATCGTATCCATACTTGCTCAAATCCTTAATAGCATAAGAACAAACAGTTCTGTATTCATAGCAGGAATGCAGAAACCTACAGAAGAAAGAAAGACTAGAAAGCATCTAAAATGAGAAAAACAGTTGAAAGAAAAATGATATTGATATATGAGAATAACACAGATCAAACCTGCCAAATGAGGACAAAGGTAATAATAAAGATGGCAGGAGATAAAAGGAGAAACTTCAATTTAGAGCTTAATTCTGGAAAATGAGCAAGAAAAAAAAGCAAAGGACTGAGAGTTAGAAGTTCTAGGTTTTAGCATTCTAGAAATCATGCCCCATGAAGAATGGTGGAGTGAATTTTGGATGATTCCTGCAGAAAAGAAGATTGTTTGGGTAATATGCTTCAGGTGCTTAACTACAAGAGCTTCTGGTGAATACTTCCCTGTTAGGAGAATATGAGTCATGATGAGGGCTGAACTTAGCAAAGCTGTCAAAGTTAAGAGCATGAATGGATTAAGTGTGAAATATTAATTGGGCCCGGTTGGTATCCATCTGGCCTAACCTTGAAATGGGGAAATGGCCAGAAAGGGCACCAACTTGGAAGTGGTTGCCTAGGAGAATGGAGTTAAAAAAAGATGGACCAAGTCATCTCCTCATCCGAGACAGTGGCTGGTTTCATGGTGGGATCAGGTCCAAATTTTAGGCAAATGGAAGAGGGCTAGACATGGAAAACTATGTCAGACTCTCATATTCTGTTAAGTCTTTCCTTTTACCTTATTTCCTTTGGTTGCTAGGGAAGTTCCTTGGGGGGGAGGGGGGGGAGGAAACCCAACCTGTTTCCACAACAAGGAGGGAAACAAAAGGAAACATCCATGCAAAGCTTGGGCGAGGTCTGGTGGCTGGAGGAGAGGCTGTCACTGTGACGATGTTAGGGTGCCTGCCAGTAAAGACTGAGCAAAGTGGCAAAGGACGAGCAGGACTCAAGTCCTTCCTCCTTGAGTCATTCTCCTTCCTTGGGATCCTGGGAGGGAGAAGGGTGTTCTGGGCAGTTCAGGAGGGAGGAATAGTGGACAATGGTGCACAAAGTCGAAAGGAAGTGAGTTTCCTGTCAATCAGAGGCTGAAAGACTATCTATGTGAGAGAATCTGTAAAAGAAAACCTATGTCAGGAGGGATGTTATGGTCAATGATTCCTAAAGCTCTTTCAAGTCTACATGGAAAAAGACAGGGTCCATATCATTTAAAAAAATCAAATCATATCAACAAATATGACAGAATATAAATAAAATATACAATAAATCAATCAATAGAAATGAAACAAATATAAAATATGATGAAAAATGATAGCCACTTCCAGAGAAAGAACTGATGGAGTCTGAATGCTGACTGAAGCATACTTTTAAAGCTTTCTTTTTTATTCTTGTTTTATTGGTCTATTTTCTTTTGCAACATGTGTAATAGGAAAGGTTTTGCATGAGTGCGCATTACAATCTATATCAAATTGTTTGCCTTCTCAAGGAGGGGGGAATGGAAGGAAGAAGAGTGTTTGGAACTCAAATTTTTAAAAAAATGAGTATTAAAAATTTTTGTTTACATGTAATTGAGAAAAAAAAATTAAATTAAAAAAAAAAAGGTAAGTTTCCTATTATTGGAAGTATACTAAATTGAAAGGCACGCCGCTTCTGTGTCAAGTGCCCAAGAATGGATCTGAAATGCCAAGAGATATAGGAAGTTTGGCTGTTCTAAGATTTTTATTGTAGTGCAGGACTCAAGAGATTAGTTATAGCCCATAAAATCAGACAGTAAAATGCAGGACACACTATCAAAGATCTCTTTTTAAAGCATGACCAAAACTAAGATCAAAAGACAGGAACATGTTTAATTTTCCCCAATTATTTACTGGTTACTATTTACTAGTTATACGAGGCAGTGAGGTGGCACAGTAGGTAAAGCCTAGAGTGGGAAGACCTGAATTCAAATATGGCCTCAGATATTTACTAGTTGGTGTGATCCTGGGCAAATCATTTAACCTCAGTCTCAGTTTCCTCAACTGTAAAATGGGGATAATAACACCTACCTCCCAGAATCATTATGAGGATTAAATGAGATAATCTTTGTAAAATGTTTAGCTACATAAATGCTTATTACCTTCCCTTCCCTTAATTAATAATAGTATTAACATCTTCAAAGAAGGTGTACTTAAATATACTTTAGATACAATAAGCTGCTTGTCAGATATGGTAAAATACTTTTGAAAGAGAAAATAATTTTTTGGAAACATTGAAATAATCATTCCTGCGATTAATTTTTTTATTGTCTTTTTTTCACTCCATAGGCTGCTACATATTAGATAATTCATTTCATTACTCATTATGTCCCTGGTAGTTACACTTTTTTGTGGCTGTGTTACTGGAGGTATTTGTCAATCAAATGTCCTGCTCCTGCCTTTTTGGTGGGTACAGGAGGATAGGGTATAGCAAGACTTATCATTTTGGATTGCATCTGGTTCTTCTTGGAAACTATTATTTTATTCTCTTCTATAGTTTCTAATGACTACAAAATAACTCATTCTTATGCAAATTTTCATTCCTTTATACTTGAGGATCACTCTCCCAGTGAGTTGCAGAAATAGTTTAGGCCATTGGAATTATTCAGTTTAACTACTATGTATCTTGCTTGGGAATGGGAGCATGGGGTTGTGTTTTTTTCCCCCTCATAGACAATGTATGGATACTTTTGACTGGGGCCTTGTTTTTGGTATTCAGAGGTTCTGAATCATTTTTCAGAATTCCTTCCTGGAATTAAAATTAAGGGTTTTAATCTGTCAGTTTCTCCTGGGACACCCTGGGTTCCCACATCATCTGTGCACATCCCTGCCTTCAAGGTACATGGCTTCTCTGTGTTATTTTTTTATCTCTTTTCTGCCAGGATGTCTTCCACTTCATATTGGTATTCCAACTGTTATTTTTTCTTTTCATTCTCTAGAGGAACTTTCCACCAAGCATTTATATTTTTTCTCCTAATCTGCTAAATCTTAACATTATTCCTCCTTAATTTCTTCTTTTATGGATTTCATTTCTCTTTTGGGCCATTTTAAGACCTCTTACCCTTTTATGCTTTTGTTTTATTTAGTATTAGCTCAATATGCTTTGCCTTGAAATTGTTAAGAGGATATTGTATTTCTCTTTGAGGTCTTAATATATATTATTCCTTCTAGTTTTAGGATCTCTGTTAAACCATTTCCCTCCCTCAATAGTATTTCATTTTTCTAATTACACATAAAGATAGTTTTCAACATTCATTATTCTAAGATTTTGAATTCCAATTTTTTCTCTCTACCTCCTTCACCTCCCTTCTCCCCCAGAAAGTAAGCAATCCAATATAGGTTAGAGCTGTACAATCATTTTAAACATACTTCCATATTAGTCATGTTTTGAAAGAGAAATCAAAACAAAAGGGGAAAATTCCTTTTAATTGGGGAAGAGAATTGAGAAGGACTGAAGGAAAAAGTCTACCCTGTCTTCCTGTTAGTCATATGGCCTAGATATTCTGAACTTTATGTAAATGTTCCTTTAAAAAAAATTGGCTGCATTCTTAAATGTAATTTTATCAAACTTGTAACAAAATGTTCATACACAAAAAAAATTGTATAGAGAAGAAAATATGCTGATTGACATACAATCTGTCCAGTGAGTAAAGTACACTCTGCTATCTTTTTTACATCCTCATTGCCTTCCTCCTACACTATCTTAAACAACTTGGTGGAGAAAGAGTGACTCAGTTATCCAAAGGAATGATTAGGAGGTTTAGAAAGTATTAATATTTCTTGTTCTGTCAGATTTCTCAACTTTTTGCTGCTTCTTAGCAATACTAGAGAGAAGGCACCTAGGCAGATGGTTTTCTTCCTTATTGGCATTTAAACAATTTGGCCAAGGGAGAAACAAGTTGCTAAAATGAGATTTCTATTTTGTTTGTACATGGTGCCCCTCAGCTTTTAACAATTATAATTTCACTGGTTAATTCAGATTTATTGTTGCTTCACATATGCAGATGTACTGAAAACCATAACTGATTATCTTGTACTTGTCACTTCCATTTTTCATATAGTAGCTCTCTCACTGGCATATCCCAGTGGCCATTTGTGATCCCATAAGATCTAAGTCCTTCTAGCCATCATTCTTGCAACATGATTCATTCAGTGACCTGAGTGACAAATTGCTTCCAGTATATCGTCATCCCTGACCTTCTTTGTACTTCATTCTTATGAAGAGTCACACATGGTTCTTGCTTCCCAAAGTCTATGAGCTGACCACAAGCTTTAGCTCTTTTCCAACATTTCAATCTGTAAATTGCTGTGGGCAGAACTATCAAGCTGAACATTTCTGGCTTCATCATTGGCTACATTAAAATTTTTTAGTTGTGACATAATTTAATGCAGATTTAGAAATGCAATCTGGCAAGGGAAAATTCAGCAGAAAAAACAGACTCTGGAAGATATTACTAAATTCCATAAATCTAGGATACAAAAAGAATATTTAAAAGGCACTTTAAGTGATTCAGAACACTAACACTATCTTTGTGATACAGTGAAGATTTAAAACATAAAACTTGTTTAACCCATTTTTCTCTGAAATCTGTTTTTTATTAAGATGATTATTTTATATACTGTAAGAAATCAATATAACAGGCAAAGCCAAGCCAAGATGGTAGGATAAAGGCAGGAATTTGCCCAACCTCTCCCCCCCCAAATGCTCCAAATTCCTTTAAATAATGACTCTAAACAAAATTTAGAGTGTCAGAACACCCAAAAAGACAGAGTAGAACATTTTCCAGCCCAAGTCAACTTAGAAGGTCAGCAGAAAAGGTCTGTGGAACCAGGGTGGGATCCCAGTGCAAGCCAGGTTAGTGCAGTCCCATCCCCAGCCCCAGAGCCAGCAAAGCAAGATTCTTTAACTTACACTAAATCTTCAACTTACAGTGGGATGGTAACTCTCCTAACAGCTCCAGGGCAAAAAAAGAGTGCTTGTGGTCAGGTCCTATTAGGATCTCTGAAAACAGCTGGACAAAACCCCTGAAGCTCAGGACAGTGCACCCTCCACTCAGGAAACACAGCCCTACTTTAACAAAGAATTAACAGCCAAGTAATAGGCTGGGTAAACAAGCAGACAACACTTAAAGTTTCTGTACACTGAGAGTTACTGTGGTGACAAGGAAGATCAAAACACTCATTCAGAAGATAATAAAGTCAAAGCTCCTTCACCCAAAGCCTCCAAGAAAAACAAGAATGGGCTCAGACCATAGAAGAGCTCAAAGGGGATTTTGAAAATAAAGTAAGAGATATGGAGAAAAAATTAGGAAAAGAATTGAGAGAGGCCCAAAAGGAAATAAAAAAAGTTAATGAGGAGAAGAATGCCTTTAAAAGTAAAATTAGCCAATTAAGAAAAGAGGTGTAAAACTCACTGAGGAAAATAATTCCTTAAAAATTAGAATTGAGCAAATGGAAGCTAATGACTTTACGAGAAATAAAGATACAATAAAACAAAACCAAAAAAAAAATTAAAAAATAGAAAAAAAGAATATGAAGTATCTCATGGGAAAAACGGACCTGAAAAACAGATCCAGAAGACATAATTTAAAATTTATTGGTCTATCTGAGAAGTCATAATCCAAAAAAGAGTCTGGATATCATCTTTCAAGAAATTATAAAAGAAAACTGTCCTGATATTCTAGAACACAGGTAAAAGAGAAATTGAAAGAATCCACTGATCACCTCCTGAAAGAGATCCCAAAAATTCACAGGAATATTATGTCCAAAGGAACTCCTAGGTGAATGAGAACATATTACAAGCATCCAGAAAAAAACACAAAACAAAAACAAAACTATAACAACAACAAATCAAGTATAATTGAGCCACAGTCAGGGAAAACATAGAATTAGCAGCTTTTATATTAAAAGACCATACAGCTTGAATGTTTTTTCCAGAAAGCAATGGAGCTAGGATTATAACCAAGAATCACCTACCCAGCAAAACTGAGTATAATCCCTTCAGGGCAATAGGCGGACATTAAATGAAATAGAGGATTTTCAAGCATTCATAATGAAAAACCCAGAGTTGATTGGAAAATCTGATTTTCAAATACAACTCTCAGGAGAAGCATAAGGAGGTAACCAAGAAAGTAATATAAGGGACTTAATAAGGTTTATCTGTTTACATTCCTACATGAGAGGATGATACTTGTTGCTCATTAGAACTTTCTCACTGTTATGGCAGTTAGAAGGAGTATATATAGACAGAAGGCACAGGTGTGAGTTAATATGAAGGGAGAGGATCTAAAAAAAAAAGATGAAATTAAAGGGTAAGAGAGGAATTTACTGGGAAAATGGTAAAGGGAGAAGTGGAATGGTACAAATTATCTGTCATAAAAAAGAGGCAAGAAAAACCTTTTGCAATGGGAAAGGAAGAGGAGGAGGAGAAAGGGAGTGAGTGAATGCTACTTTCCATCAGAATTGGCTCAAAGAGGAAATACCATACTCACTCAATATAGATATAGAAATTTATCTCATCCTGTAGGAAAATAGAAGGGAAATGGGATACAAGAAGGGGGGAGGGTGACAAAAGAGAGGGCATATTGGGAGATGGAGAAGTCAGTAGCAAGACACTTTTGAGAACCAACAGGGTGAAAGGAGAGAGAATAGGGAATTACAGTTAGCAAAAGTAAATGTAAAATTCTGACGTTTCACTGATAAAGCCTTATTTCTCAAATATAGAAGGAAATGAGTCCAATTTATAAAAAATAAGAGCCATGCTTCAATTGATAAGTAATCAAAAGATATGATCTATGTTCAAAGGACTATAAATTCATGCATATCCTTACACACACACACACACACACACACACACACACACACACACACACGTAGCATCTTTCTTCTCAGGGAAAAAAATTGGAAATTGAGGAGATGACCACTAATTGGGGAATGGCTAAATAAATCATGGCATAGGGTTGTCATGGAATATTTTTATTTTATGAGAAATGATGATACTCTCAGAAAAAAAGCCTGGAAAGTCTTTCATGAACTCAAACAAAATGAAATGTACTATGTACAAAGAAAGAGCAATGTTTTAAAATGGCCAGCTGTAAATAATATTGCTATTCTCAGGAGAACAATGATCAATGACTACTCCATACTCAATACTAACCAATACTAACCATATACAAAGAAAGAACTAATTGTCTCTGAATACAGATTGAAGCATACTCTCTCTTTCTCAACTTTATTTTCTTGAGGTTTTTTTTTTTTTAAATTAGGGTTGGGGATCTATGTTTTCTTTCACATAACTTGACTTTTATGGAAATGTTTTGTATAATTTCACATGTAGTTTCTTAATGGGAGTTAAGAGTGGGGATAAGACAGAGAATCTGGAACTCAAAAAGTTGAAAGAACAATTGTATAAAAATTATTAAATATATTAAATAAATAAATTAAAATTAATATTAACATATTAAATAAATTTTAATTTTTTAAAAAAGAAACCAATATTAACAAATATTCATGTGTACGGAGAGTTAAACTTGTTGGTTTGTCAAGAAGCTATCATTTTGTCCAGGAAAGATCAACAGAGAGATAGTTTATAACCAAGTTATTGCTTAGTAGAGAAATCTTAAAGAGTTGCTCTAAAGTTAAGCATGTCAATATATACAACTAACTACTCCAGGTTTTTAAATACTGTATTTTAAAATCATGGTTCAGATGACTCTACTGTAAATTTAGGCTTTTTTTTGCTGGACAGTTTCCCTCCATTCGAGCAGATCCTTTGGTTGGAAATTAAACTTGATTGAATTTTGAGTACAAGCTAACTACCAGTTGAGGTCCAGGGAACCATGTCTTCTAGCACCTTAGATTTAAACTTATAAGTGCAATACATTTTAAAAAGCTTTTTGTAAACCTGGTAGCTCACATCATTTAAAGATATAAAAACTATACAAATGGATTTAGTGAATATGTATTTTTTAAGGGAAATGTTATTTATTTATTTTGTGGGGGGAAAGGGAAGAACATATGATAAAAGTCAGGAATACCGTTTAAGCAGAACCAATATTCAACTTTAAAACCTTTTCTTGTTTCAGTACAAAATAAAGATTGCCCCCATTTATAATAATCTCATTTATTATAATCAATAACTTGCTCTTTTTTATAATCAGTACTCTAACAAGATTTCCCAAATTGCCTAACTAGATTTTAGAAAACTTTATAATGTTTAAAGCTGTATTTTAAATTCATGTATTTATAACTGCCTTATAAGTAGTATAGAAATGGTCACCCATTAGGTGCTAAAAAGTATTTTTATTATCACAAATGGTTTAAGAAAAATTCAGGAAGTAGCACCAGGTGTCCTCTGAAAGTCAAATGCAAAGCCAATTACTATGAATGGCTACAAGGAATTTGTCCTTCCTAGCTTTACCATATGAAATTGTGCTGATCTGCATCACTTTACCTCAGGCAGGTTTTACTCACATTTCCCATTAACCATCAACTTGCCATTATGCTAGTCCCTTTAGAAAAAAGCCATTTTCTCCATTTTTTTTTTTCAAACTCAAATATAAATTTGTAACATTTGGAACTTCATGAGGTGGTCAGTTCTTAAGGCTGAAGCATGACTAGTTCTTAATGTGCCAGCTATAAAGGTTTCTTTAGCCCTACAATGGCTCAGATCCATCACATTTGTTTTTTTATAGAGACAGTCAGAATCCAAAAGGTAGAAAATGGAATAAAAGCACATCCAGAACAGTACTTTAATAGGCAGCCCTTTTTTGTTCATTCAGCTGTTCAGTGTGTCACAGTGCTAATATTTCAAAGATGACTTTAGAACATGTTGAAGTAGTAAATCCAGTCTAAAAAATTAGCCTGCCAAACTGTTGTCTCTCTCTTCAAAAAGCAAAACAAAACCAGAATCATCTGTTATAGACAAATGTTTTAAAATAAGAATGTAAGCCATGGATTACTTTTTTTTTTCTTCTTTTTCCTGAGGCTGGGGTTAAGTGACTTGTCCAGGGTCACACAGCTAGGAGGCGTTAAGTGTCTGAGACCAGATTTGAACTCTGGTCCTCCTGAATTCAGGGCTGGTGCTCTATCCACTGCGCCACCTAGCTGCCCCGGATTACTTCTTTAGATTATATTTTTTAATGCCATCTCTTGACTAGAGAGAACTCTTGTTTTGAAGGCTATTAAATACAGTTTCTAGTCTTAATTTTTTGAACTAATATGTTTTGACCTATTCATTAAACACGTCAAGATTCCTAGAGACTTCTACCTTAAAACTTTTTTTGGTCATAAACTTTAAAATTATCCAGCAGCTCCCAATCTGAATATTCTTACCCACTTTCAAAAAGTAACTTTGTAAGGAAAGTACTGCTTCTCCATTAGGCACCTGTAAAGGTATTAGTAGACACCCTGTTTTCCAGAGTTAAGACCCAGCAAGCAAGCTGTTTGGCATAACGACAATCCTTTGCGCTCACTCTCTGGCAAAGTCACAGAATTACTCTATTGCTTTGACCAGCTCCAGGTGTTCCGGAAGCTCACAGTTGTTCTGATCATGAAGCCTTGCTAGTAATCAAACTTATCTCATTGCTGCTCTAATCCCTCCTTGTCAGGACTACAGCTTACTGCATGGCCATTGGTAGAAGCATCAAGGTTGAGCCATACCAAAACAGGTGCCCTCCCTAGGGGCAGGACCCCGGCACATGTGTCTCAGCTGCCTCCTTTCTTGCAAGCCATTTCTCTCTTTGGCATTTAAACTACTGTTTGACTCCTGACTCTCCTGTCTCCAGTCCACTGTTTGGCTTCAGTCACCCTACAGGTGAGAGGATGGTTAGGTTCAGTTGACACACCTTTTAATTTATTAGATCTCAGAAGGAAACTCCTAGCCAGCACAGGATCCATCCCATCCATAGAATAATGAAGAGGCTAACTTAACTCTGGGCCTTCTCCCAACTTAAATTAAAAATAAAAACCCAATCCCAAGACAAAGTTCTTGATTCAGTATTTGTAATCACACCGTAATCAGCCAGTGAAATCATAGATACCTGTAAAGCACCTCCTAGGTGCAGGGCACACTTAGCACTCTAAGGCCCGGGGCCCAAATCCCAGCCCTGCCCTTGCTGCCGCACAGCCCTAGCCAGACCCTATCACCCCCTTTGCTGCCGCAGGGCCCCAGGTAGGTTACATCTTCCCCTGGCTGCCACAGCCCTAACCAGGGCACAAATCCCCCTCCCCCCCAGCCCTCAGTGTCTTCCCCTGTAAAACAGGAAGCAAAGCCCCTTCCACATTCCAGCTCCAAAGGCCGGGGGAAGCCCTTTCTCAAGAGCCAAGGAGTGAGCACTGAGCAGAGGGTTCTTAAGCTTAACAATATTAACTCTGATGTGAGCTGTATGAAGTGCTGACTGTGCAGCACCATAAGCGGTACGCTGGGGGAACACAGGCGTGTTTGGATAACATAGCTTAGCCCTCAAGAAGCTTCCAGTCTGGCAGGGGGCTAGGATACTTCAACAAAAAGCCCGAGAGCGCCAGCGAGATTCCAAAGGCCACCCGAGGCTCACGGGAGAACAAGTTCGTGACCCCGGTGGGTGCAGGGGGCCCTGCGGTCTGAGCCGGCTTCTGAGGATGGATGAAAATTTGCCAAGCAGAGTTTATGGGGCTGTGGGCTTAGGGGTGAGCAAGGCCACGGGGAGGAGACAGCCCATCACTACATGGGGGAGCTCTGGCTAGAGTTTCAGGTAAGGGAAAGATGAGATGGTAGGGGTCACCGTGCTGTGACCCTCGGGCTGGGGGTCCGAAGCTCCCTCAACATGGTACTGATGCAGTTACTCCGGATGACAGGACTGGGGGCAGCCTAGAGACAGGAGGATGACAGGCCTGGCAGGGATGGAGAAGGGGTGGAGAATACTGCCCAAGCTGGTGGCAGAAGGAACCGAGAGAAGGGGACGGAGTCAAAAGCCTTAAAGAAAGCCTCTGAGAACTAAACAGATGGGAACAAGCTTGGGCATGGGAACGAACGGCGGTCGAGCCAGGAAGCGGAAGGAGGTCTGAAATGAAGTGGGTCTTGGTGGGAGACGTGCTGAGCCTGGGGGAAGAGAAGAGACCCGGGGACGGGGGAGCAGGCTGGCCAGGCTCCAGGCTCCTAGGAAGGCAGTGTGAGAAGTGACCCGGGGGGCTGCTCAGAGGAGAAGGTGAGGGCCCTGAAGGGCAGTTTGGACCGCACTCTGCAGAGGTTAATGATTACCCCGGCGGAGCCCGTCGGCCTGTTCCATCCTCACAATCCATCGTAGCCCTTTCCGGGTGGCTCAGGTCTGTCTGACTTGACGATCATACTTCTCCATCAGGACTCATGAATTACGTGCGAGAGGTCACCGCCCGGCCGCCCATACAAGTCAGGAGTCCCCGTGCCCAGCTGATGCAATCTGGGCCGTCTCAAGCGGCTGGCCTTTGGACACCTGTGAGAGCTAAGGCTCTGCTGGGCCAGCCTTCAAAACCCAGGGCTCCCCCCATGCCGCCAGGAGGCCGCAGAGAAGGGCTTCGGTGGCGCCCAGTGACCCATAAATCTAACAGGTGAAGGTGGCCAAGCACGGGCCTCAGGACTCAAGGCAAATATTTTAAGCCTTGACATCCTCATTTTACAGATGGGGAAACTAAGGATTAGGCAAGTCTAAGATCAAGTTACAAGTCGGACTCAATGAACATTTATATGGCACCTACTGTATGCAAAGGAAGGAGAAAGTGGCTCCAGCTAGGAAGAGGCCATATCAGAACTGGAAGGCAGGCCTTGGGACTCTAAACCTGGTCTTTTCCCCCTGAGCTCCAGCTCCCTCCTTGCCCGCCCAGGAGGCTGCTGGAGGCTGGGGCGCGCCACTTTGAGGCTGTACCCTGGGACACTTAGCACTCGGTCCTTAGGCATGGGAGAGAAGGCAGCACTCCCTCCGGGTCCCACTCTGTCACCTTTCGGGGAAGGCTGGCTAACAAAGCTTGGAGGGAGGGGTGGGGCTGGCCCCGGTACGGGGGAGCGCATCCCCCAGGGCTGCTGCTGGTCCGGGTGCCTGGAAGTCAGAGTGTGCTGGGGGGCAGGAGCCACAAGGAGGAGCCAGGACGAGCGGAGCCGGCCCAGCCTCCCGCCGGAGGAGGCGGGCAGCCTCTGGGGGCCTGTCTGCCCTGGCGGCCCATGGGAGAGTCCAGCAGTCTCTGTGACTCAGACACAGGGAGGCACAGGTGCTGGGGGGCCCGGGCCACTTTCACTCAGTGCCTAAGGCGCACCCGTCCCGCTGGAGCTCTGACACAAGCTCAGTGCTGCCGTTCCCAGCAGGCTTCCTTGGGACAAGTCCCCCGCAGAGCATGGGCTGGGGCAGACCCTCTGCTTCAAGTTCCTCAGCCAGAGACAGGTGCCGGCCCACCCGGGGGATCTGCCGGCCCCTCCTGGCCCGTCCCTTGGGGGTTCAGGGCCTCGGCTACCACAAGGGAGGGGGCTGGTGTCTGGGTCCCTGCCCCCCAGCTTCTCCACTGGTGCTGTAGCGGCCCGCACGGGAGGCCAGGCCTCTACTACCGGGAGGGGAATCAGTGCCACAGTGGGATTTGAACTCAAGTCTGGTAGTTCCAGAGTCTACATCAATCCTGTGAAACTACAGTCCCCTCCCCCCTTCAAAACCGCGCTGCCTGACCCGGGACTCGTGCCTCCCAGGCCCAGCAGAGGATCAGCTCTTCGGGGGGCAGGGGCCTCTGACTCACCACAATGCGACCTTGTCAAGACATTTAATGGGGGGTCCTTCCTATCCGTAAATCAGGGGATGCCCGAGGTGGGAGCCCCACGCCTCCCAGCCCGTCTCCCCCCGCCCTTAGGAACAAGCCGGACTGGGGCACTCAGGCTCCACTTCCTCGCTGGCCTCCTCTGGCCGTGGAGGGGCCACGGAAACCACATATTTGGAGCTCAGAGGGCTCTGGGACCGGGCCATCCGAACTGCTCGTCTTACAGATGAAGAAACCGAGGCTGGCTGCCGTGGCTCGGAGCCCCCCTCTCCATTTCACAGATGAGGAAACTGAGGCACCCCGCGCCCGCTTCCTATTTACCCACAAAGCCGAGGCGCCGCACTGACTGAGTGCTGGCGGGGCTCCGGCGCGGGCGGGGCCCTCGGAGCCCGGGCTTCCCTCCCGGACGAAGATTATGCCATCACACATTGCTGACATGCGGCTCCGGGGGCTGCGGGAGCCCGCGCGGCCTGACTCACCTCCACCTGTTGATGCCCACGTTGGAGGAGCCCGCGAACCAGGGGTCCAGGATGTAGACGCAGCGCACGGTGTCGGCGCCCTCGATGCACTCCTTGAGCGCGGGGTTGTCGTGGAGCCGGAGCCCCTTCCGGAACCAATGCACCGCGTTCACTCCCATCTCGGGGTCGGCCCGTCTCCCGGAGGGGCCCGAGCGCGGCGGGCTCTAGGACCCGGCGAAGCCCGCGGCCGCCCGGCGGGGCCACATCGCGTCCCGGCGGACCTGGGGGGGAGCCTCGCGCCGACGCCCGGGTGGTCACGTGGCCGAGCCGGCCGGGGTGGGGGGACGGGGGAGAAGGAGAGGGAAGTGAGGCTCGCGTTATGGCTCCGATTCTGGTCCGGGTCCGGGTCCGGGTCCGGGTCCGGGTCCGGGTCCCGCTCTCGTCCGCCTGCTCCTGGGCTCCGTGAGTCGGCGGCAGCTACGGCTCGGACTCTGGCTCCTCGCGCTGGGGTGGACGCGTCAGCGGCCCACGCCCCGCCTCCGGCCCCTCATTGGCTGGGGCTCGGGCCACGTGACCTCCAGCTCGTCACGTTTCTGAAGTGTGTTTACTACACCCGGCAACCGGCAGCGGGGAGGAGCTGGGGAGCTATGGGCGGTGCCTGTGGTTCCCGAAGCGGCCGCTGGGCCTCGCGCCTCCCGCCGCTGCCTTTTCAGACATAAGTCGTAGCTGACGGCTCCCTCGGCCCCCTGCTCTGCCCGCCGTCAATGGTATCGTAGCCTCCCCGTGTCTCTCCTGAGACGGGGGCAACCTCTCCCCGCACCGCGTGAGCGAACACTTAACCCCGCCTCAGAGGGCCGTGATTGGCTGCTGACAGGCCGGGGCCGGTGGAGCCCCGGATGAGCACGGGGCTGCAAGGAGTTCCGAGGCGGCCGCGCGCGCGCGCGCACCTACTCCAGGGACTGCCATGCACGCACCCGGCGCGCGGTCCCGTCTCGATTCCCTGCCCCAGTCCCGTAGGCGGCCCGGGAGAAGGAGGAGGAGGAGGAGGAGGCGGCGGTAGAGGAAGAAGCTGGAGAGGAAGGGCGCTGGTCCCACGGGTTACATAAAGCTGATTCTGACTCGCCTTCGTGCTCCCCGCTTTTGCCCCCCCCCCCGCGCCCCTCAAGGCCCCCAGAGTGACCCTCTTTCTCAAGGACACCGACACCGGCTCTGCCTTCGAGGCGCCCCCGAGTGACCCCTCCTCATTGAAGCCCCCCAAATTAACTCCGAAATGACGAAAGCACCCCAAAATTAACCCCGAAGTGACGTAATGAATCTCTCTTCAAGAGAACCTGAAGTCAGGACACTGACTAGCTGTGTGACCCCCCCCTTTTTATAGGCACCACACGTGACCCTCTGTTCCCAAGCACCCCTGGGGGTGACCCCCCCTTAGTGACCCCACTGTCCCCAGGACGAGACCCCCCACATATATCCAGCGGTGGCCCCCCTTGCGTTTTGCCCAGCCCGGACTCCATCCATCTTTCTGATGTGCTCCCACAGGACCCCAGGGTCCAACTCTGGGGGGACCTGAAAAAGACTTCTCCACGTCTGCAGGGAGAGGCGGCCGCCCCTGGCCAGCCTGCAGAGCCTCCCCTTGGCCCACAGCCTCCCAGGCCCTCGGGCCAGATGCACCCGGCCCTGACTCATCAGCTCTCGGCTCGGGCCTGGAAGCTGCCCCTCTTTGCTCCCCCTCTGCCTCCCTAGTTGGGGAATTCAGCGTTAATATTCACCCCCCCCATGGGCACTGCCTTTTGGACACCCCTCCGTCCACAGCCTGGATCTCTCCTCTGCACCAAACTGCTCCCTTGAAATGTGATCTCGGACCGAAATCACCATCTCCCGCCTTTCAGCAGCATCCTGTTTCTGAACACGCTTTTTGCGGTCCCAAGCTGCCGCAGATTTCCTCTGAGCCTCTCTCCTCGGGGCATTAGCCTGCCGTTTGCCCATTCTCTTGCCTTGATCGTCATCCCTAGTTAACCAGTTCTACAAGGCTCCTCCTTGTTCTCTAGTTTAATGCTCATGACAGTCCCGAGTCCCTCCGCTGTCTTTCTCTTCTGCTGCTGCCTTGTTGAAGAATGCCTAGCAGAGGAAGCCATCTGCGTCTGCTACACATTTATGCTCTGGACCCTCCCTTGAATCCTCACTGTTCCAGGGCACCCAATCATAGATCCACAGTGGTAGTTCCAAACCTCAGTACTCTCCACAGCATCATTTCATCCTAACTTCCTCTCTCTCAGACGCCTCTGAACTTATTGGCAATCGGTTTCCCTATCTCTCCACATCTGTACCTCAACACCTGTTTACATTTATACTTATCTCCCTCCTTCTGTGTTGTTCTGGAAGAGGCTCATGACATCAGGGAAGTAATTCCATGACATGCAAGTGAACTGGATTTAAGTGAGGGAGGTCTGAGCAAAGTCACCAGCCTTGCCTACTTCTCCAGAGTCATTTGGGTCCATGGCCCAAGAGAGATCAGAATGACTGTAAATAGCCCTGGATGCTGTGAGAGATCTTAGCCTTTTTAAAGTAAGGTCTTTAACGGGTCTCATTTTCTTTGAGACAACTCCCAAATCCCCATCAAATCCCATAAGAAGAAATGAGACAGAGAATGGCCTCTTTTACCTAGTTTTAAAAAGTCCTTCAGGATGCTGAGTGAAATGAGCAGGACCAGGATTTCGTTGTATATTTCAACAACAATACTATATGATGATCAATTCTGATGGACGTGGCCCTGTCCAACAATGAGATGAACCAAATCACTTCCAATAGAGCAGTAATGAACTGAACCAGCTACACCCAGAGAAAGAACTCCGGGAGATGACTATGAACCACTACATAGAATTCCCAATCCCTCTTTTTGTCCGCCTGCATTTTGGATTTCCTTCACCGGCTAATTGTACACTATTTCAAAGTCCGATTCTTTTTGTACAGCAAAATAACTGTATGGGCATGTATACATATATTGTATTTAACTTATACTTTCACATATTTAACATGTATTGGGCAACCTGCCATCGGGGGGGGGGGAAGGAGGGGAAAAATTGGAACAAAAGGCTTGGTAATTGTCAATGTTGAAAAATTACCCATGTATATATCTGGTAAATAAAAATCTATAATAAAAAAAATAAAAATAATAAAGTCCTTCAGGGGAGTCCTTCAGGATTTCTGTTCAAAATCAAAACAACTGTTATTTTCACTCACTCTGACTTCCATAAAACTTCTATGAGGTGGGTAGGAACTCTACTTGCTAGAATTTTTCAATCCTTCCCTAGAAGAATAACAGTCTTGAGTGGGGCAGGAAAGTCATGGAGGGCCTCCTGGTTTGCACAACCCACTGGATACCCAGAATGGGAAATACTGGGGGAGCTTTTCCAGTCATGGTTGCTCTGGTTGAGCACTTCTCAACTATGGATCTATCATGAGGTGGACAGCCCCAAGACTCTAGCTTAGGTTGTCTTCTCTCCCTTAATGACATTATCATCCCTGACAGGTTCAATGATGACTTCAGCCCCAGTCTTTCTCCTAAATTCCAGCCCTGCATCTCTAAGTAACTACTG